>NC_030855.1:13298412-13416110 GCF_000208745.1 Theobroma cacao
GGTTTCAGGACCCAGCACGTTATGACACTTCCCAAGGCATTTTGACCATTAAGTATTGATATTTTTCACACTAGAATACTTCCCAAGGCATTTTGGCCATTAAGTATCAATATCTTTTTTTAGGTAGCGATACGTTTACGACAAAATACAATTTTTCTTGTCAAAACTTGTCATTTTTGGTTTTATCCTTCCTCTTATATCCCATTTAATTTCAAATCTTTTAAAAATGTAGGGTTTTCAAGAAAATTTCACTAATCGTTTCAAAAACGAAAATCCTTCTAAGCTCACCAAGTAAGTTTGCAGTTTTTCCCTAGCATAAAAATCGAGCGTCTCACAACTACCTATAATTCCATTGATAATTTTTAAGCAGTTGATAATTTTAAAAGTAAGAAATAAAATAAACATTAATTTTTGATATTACAAAATATGTAAAATATCTTTATTATTAATAAAAACAAGAATACAAATTGCATTATTTTTATTACAATCAATAAGAAATACAAATTAAAACACTTACAAGTATATTAAGAATACAAATGGAAAAAATACAAATATATCTACTAGTATCATTTATCATGACCTAAACCCGAGAGTCCATGATTGGCACATGAGCTCAGCAAACAAAGCCCACGAGACCCATGTCCAATATTCAATCCATGGTATTTTAAGCAAAACACATGATCCATTTCATTTCATAAACTCATTAGTACAATATTCATAAGGCCATATAGGCCAGTCATCGAGTTTGTATCATGCAACCCTTTGTACATAATCTCACATGGTGCTCAATGCCTACAATATCCTAATTACATTATTTTCTAACTTTTAAAATTTCAAATACGAAATGCGGAAGTTAGTGTAGATCCGACTCAGTAGAGTGAACCATTAGGTGGAAACCTATCGGATGCCAAATGTGTGTCCGTCCAACAACAACACTAGCCACACAACCCCATTCCTTTACTTATCTGCACATAGTACAACAAAAGGTTGAGTCATCTAATACTAAGTAAGGTGGGATGCTAACATAGCATAATAACTACACACACACACACACACACACACACACACACACATATATATATATATATATATATATATATTTATAGATATAAATTTTGGCATGTCTAGCCATCTGTCAGATATAAGCTAACATCTCTAAAAGATGAAAGTGTGAGGATCATCCTAATATCCCACATACACATCTCATTGTATTATACCTTGCCAGATCAAAACTCAACAACATATCACATTCATAAATTTCCCAATTCTATATCACCGTGTTAGAGCATATCAAATTAAGGCTTAACTTTAAAACTATCATCAAATTAGGCTCCATAGGCTTACTCTAGTAGCTGAGCTTCATCACAATAGTCAATATCTATAATTCACTTACCTTGAAGTGTTCCATCAAATATCAACCATATTTCAATCATACATCTCCCATTTTAAGGGCACATCAACCATCTTTAAGGAGTCTCCATATGGATACATATGTTATTAGGCTCATCCTCAAAGCCATATCCATATAAACATACATAGGGACACACTAGTTGCTGAGATATCATAACCATTCAAATCATTTTCATCTGAGCCTATCTGAGGCTATGTCACGTCATTCACAAAACAGATCATAATCTTTGAGTTGCCCTCCTTAAACATAGTTAAATCACGCACGGTGGTGAACCAACAAAGTCAAATCATGCTCAAGGTAAAGTTGCTCATAGAGAAACAATTCATGCGTGTGTTGAAGCAATTGGCAAAGAGTCAGATCATGCACGTGTCGAAGCAATGAGTGAAAAATCAAATCATTGTCTGGAGTAATCTCTCAACAAATGGCATCACCCGGAGTATTCACAGACATGAGGCATCATGCACATAATCATCATTCAAAGTAATCTCCCAACGGATGGCATCGCTTGGAGTAATCTCAACGGGTGGCATCAAAACACTGCAAACGGGACTAACATTATTGTCCCTACTTATCACCATCCTTACAAGCTCATACATAGTCATAGGAGTAGGACTCAACTCAACCCCAAATCAAATCAACGTCTTGAATTCATCTCTCGAATGGAACACATATCCAAAAATCAAGCCATCATGCCTATGAGATTTCATATGTCCATTGTTAGTTAAAATTCTACTACGCAAGTATACGTATCGAATAGATAGTATATAAGCAAGCAGAGTATCGATCCCATAAAGAACTAATAAAAAATTTACTAAGTACTAAAATGATAACAATTTAATCTTATCCAAACAATCAAAATTAATTAATTAACTAAAACTAATTAACCAAAATTTAAACTAAAAAGAAAAATCAAAGTAACAATAGCTTGAGTAAAAATCAAATCAAACAAGCCTAGGATTACAATATTCCTCACACTTCATCAAAATCTTAACTCTCTTCCTTAACTTATTTCAAGGGGTTGAATTACTAACCTAGAGTCCTCAATTACTTATAAGGGTCTCCTGACTCATCTTATAAAAATATCTATTTTAACCAAAACATTATATCCTTATGTGAATTAAAATTAAAACAGACTCATTAAGTTCAGGGTTTAATCTGGCTACATATGGTCTATAGATATATCCCTATCCTATATGCAAAACAATTAATATGATCATATGTTATGCCAATTTTAGTCTACACTAAACTCCCTTTCGTAAGTTTTTTTAGGTTCCTAAATCAATGTAATTGGTGATCAAGCAATTAAAAGTATTAAGAACAAATTGGAATAAACAATTCAAATCCCATTAAAGATAAGTAAGAAAGAGATTAAAAATTTAGATTACATGTGAGTTCAATTGCAATCCTATAAAAATAAATGTAGCTCATAATATCTAATAAAAACTTCATCCAAAGAAAATTAGCCATTAATCCAAGTCAAAGAAAATAAGAAAAACACAAAAGTAAAGAGAGAAAAGTAATAATTGAAGCTTTGTGATCTTCATTCTCCATTTAATTCTCTTGTTTTCTTGCTTTGATCTTGTTTCCAAATCTCCAGAATAGTTTCTTGTTGCCTCTTCCTTAAAACCTCTGAAAAAGGTCCTTTAAATAGTCTCCAAGTAACCTAATTTCAAAAATCCCACCAAATTTTTATTTTTAGAAAGTCAACTAGTGTTGTGGCCTTGATTTATTGGCATTGTAGCACTAGATTTTTGCTATAGTAGTGCTACGACACTCCTTTTCTAGTGCTGCTGTGCTCTAGCCTTTGGAAAATGTATGGTGAGCTTCCTTTCACTAGTGCTATGACAATTTATCAA
This sequence comes from Theobroma cacao, assembly GCF_000208745.1. NCBI lineage: Eukaryota > Viridiplantae > Streptophyta > Magnoliopsida > Malvales > Malvaceae > Theobroma > Theobroma cacao. Next base: position 13,301,680 of record NC_030855.1, read on the forward strand.
CTTTGAACATGATTTTCACCCTAATCTAGTTTGAACTGGGTAACATTGTAATATGAAAGTTTTATTCCTATCTTTTAACCTTCCAATAGCTCAAGAATCTTGTCAATTGGACTTCTGGATTGAAAGATATGCTCCATATACCGCATCATGTTCAGTCCATGCACACTACTGTAGTGCTTTGATTTAGACAAATATTTTGACCATAATCCTAGTAGAACTGAGCAAAGTGGTAAAAATAAAATTGTAACCCTTCCTCTTATAATTCTAGTGGTCTAAGAATCACCTCATTTGGAGTTCTGTATGGCAAGTTATGGTCAAAACACTGACTCATATGCAGGCATACTTATGGGTCTTTCAACAGCTTACTTTCCAAAATTAAACCCAATTCTCTTAACTCCTACAAAAACAAAAAAACTAATAAAAAATGGCTAAATTAAAGTAAATAAATATACAATCAAAATAAATTAATAAGAAAAACAAATTACTAAAACAACTAAAAATAACTAAATTATAATTAAAAATTAAGAACTTAGCTAATCTTTAATAACAAAATTGGACTAAAAGAATTCTATAAAATAGAATTATCATCCACATCAAACCATATTCCAAATTCAATGAGCTTCAGTCATCTTTAACTCGGTATAATTCTAAGCACCTTCAAATCTCTAAGGCATCATCAAACGGAACATAATCAATCTACAGGCCTTCATGCCTTTAACCCCACATGGGTGTTCATTATATTCAATCCAATTGATCATTAACAACCTTAAACATATCCTTAAATAAACCATAAATACATGGGCATTCATGCATATATCATGTCCATAAACAAGCATGGCCCTTCGACCTCACATAATTAACATCACCTCAATCATTGTGCCATTAACACAAATACATATCATGGCCAAATATCTCATTGAGCAATCCATTCATCATAATTTGGCATAGTCCTTAATCCATAATTCATATCGCACTGTGGGTAATGATCTTGCTCTAGGTCTTACATACCAACGGATCCCAACACAATGCCACCATATGGCTCACCACAAATCACACCAACATTGTCACGACTCGGTACTCTCATCGAGCCCATGATAACCGTCGAGATGTCCCCATAGACATTCATTACCCGGAATGCCAACCGAAACTCCGTAAGGCTTTAATATCAATTTTCTAACCTCCCCTGCAAGCAACAGTTGCTAATATCATATTTTAAAAGATTATAAGCTATTTCCAAACAAAAATAACAAAAAAATAGTTTTCATCTCACAGGAGTATTTTGGTCATTTTTCCCCGAAAATTTTGAAACCATCTAAAAATGTAGTATATGAGTGAAAGATACATATTTCATAACCAAAAATAAGTTTAGATGTCTAAAACATTCATTTAAAGTGAAATGATAGCTATTAGAATAAAATAAATATATTAAATAAAGTATTCCATTTTCTTATGAAACAATATTTATAGAGATATCCGTAAATAATTTTTGTATCGTAAAAGCAAAATAAATTCGTACATACAGTAACATAGTGAGCTAGAGTGTGTAATTTAATTTACAATGACATGTGCCCCNACAAACTATCCTGAGCTTGGAATGAGTGGAAGGGATGGTGGTGAGTTTATATAAACTCAATGAGTAAACAAACATCATCTAAAATATCTAAAGTTGAGTAAATGGAGACAACTTAAAATAGTAAATGGAGACAACTTAAAATAGCTCATCATATTATGATTTATAACGTTTCAAACTTATTTCAACTAAATAAAATAAATTCGTTTCACTCAAATAATCAACATGGCTTATGAATTTTTTAAAAATTTGGCTCGTGCCAAAACTCATTCTCGAGGATACCTTAATCAGAGGCATCCAACCGAGTCCGCCAAGACTGTTAAAGAAAAGACATATATCCATTAATCATATTTGTACGTTTTAAAACATAGCCGTTCCTTGGTGTTGGTTGAATTCACCCTCACGTGGTAGCTTAGCGTGTAGTGAAATCTAAAGCTTTACCTTAGGAGATACCCTCTGCGCCTCTCGTACTAAGGTAAATATAACGGGGTTTACCGTGCCCCTGTAATAGATTGGTCCATAGAAACCCGCCCACTATAGTAAGCTAATCGATATCCCACCAAATCAATAAAAGTTTCGACAGCATGACATGGCAATTATATTACTACCCAGCCTGTCAAGGCAAAACAAATAGTTCATCTAATTTCAACACAATTTCCAATTCAGCCATTCATGCCAATATCACCATAAGCCATTCAATTCAAGCCATAAATTTACCACACAAACAAATATTCTCCAATTACTCAATTTCTAAAATCCTCATTCAATTTCAAAATGATTTATTAAACTCATTTTCATTTAATTACATTTTACTTATAAAACATAAGGATTTACCATTTAACTCATTTTCTATAAAATCACAAAAACGAATAAAAACTACTTTAGATAATTGAGACGATTAATAAGGTTACTCACAATAACGAGAATCGAGGTACTCCTAATCTCGATCTTCGGGTACAATCTCCTTACCTTTATCAGAAGTTTCACCACCTAGACATAATGCACAACAAGCCATTTACTATATTTGTGCTAAACCGTTATAAAACTAATTTAGGCTCTATATGAAAGCATGAAATGGGATATGAAATGTTCGGATTATTATCCAAATACGGTGTTCTATGTAGGTTCAATTGTGTATGGGGCTGAAATGGTATTGACTTAATTCACACTATACGCCGGTTAATTAGCCAAAATATCCAATTCAACTCCAAATAAATTCATTTCACTTCCAATACTCCAAATCATCAAATATAAGCTAGATAACATGAATTATAGCAAAATCATCCTCAACATTTTCTCTTGGAAAAATTCAGCCATGGAGGGTTCATGAATAATATGTGGTTATTCATGCTTTATTTTTTACACTTTACATCATAAAACAACTAAAAATACCTAAATAGCATGAAATTCATCAAAGTCCATTTTTCAATTTCTCTCTTGAAAAATTCAGCCAATGGGTGTGGGTGAAGGGCATGAAATTTCTTGCTTGTTTTCCATGCTAAACATCACCAAACAACTAAAAATACTAGAATAACATGAAATCTAGTTAAATCCAAGATCAAAACCCTTCCCCCCATGTCCAGCCAGCAAAGGTATCTTCATGCAAACTTGATTCTCAACCATGGAAAATGAAAAAGAATGCATAGGAAAGGTAGATCACAAGCTAAAATCAAGAAAGTTTACCTTTACTTGCTTAATTCCTTGAAATCCACCAATTTTCCCTTGAATTTTTGCTCACTAGGGTTTGTTCTCTTCTTTTTTCTCTTTGTTCTTGTCTTAGACGACCATGAAGAATGAAATAAGAGAGGTGTGTGTTGGTTTCTTTTTTTTAAAAGGAAATATTAAAATAACTAAAGCTTGCCATGTGTCACCTTTTAATTGGTCCATTTTTAATCTTAATAATTAAGCATTCTCCCACCACCACATAAAATATCTCAATTATCCAAAGTATAATAGGTAAAATTCAAGGGCTTGACAAGTGTCATGGTGGTGTAAAATTTTAAAAATTCCAATTTTGCCTTCATAGACACGTAAAATGACCGTTTTGTCCTTATAATCTAAAAAATGTCAAAATTAAAATTTTTCACTTCTCAAGCTCAAATTATGTTCCAATAGTCAAACTTGATCAAAATTTCATCCACCATTCCAATTTTTCCCTCGGGTGGTAAAATGACCATTTTACCCCTACGTTATGAAAATTCCAATTTAACTTTAAATCAATCCTCGAACTTCAAATCACCATATTAAGTCATTATGGGTTTTTAAAATTCTCAATTTCATCTTAAAATCTCTATTTGGACTAGTTCGAGGCTTAATTCAGCTTAATTGTACCACTAGGTTCACTACCGACTTTTAACGATTTTTCGGGGCTTTCCAAGTGTGCAAACATATTATCAAACACATGAATGACATGGCAAATATTTTATAGAGTTGGGCTTGATAAACATAATTTCCTATCTCAGATAACTAATTAGACTAGGCATCCTCATCTAGGCATACAATCATATTTGGTATCTAGCTTGTTGGCTCCATTAGTTTTTGATGATAATAAAACATTCCCACTCATTTATGTCTAACCAAACTACTTGCGTGTGCAAGATGAAAATGCATGTCAAAAATGAATTAATCACTAAAGAGTAAATATTAAAACTCATAAGAATGAGCAGCTACAATTGAGCCACAAAACAGAAGCTTCTTAGTCGGATAACCAAAGGAGTTAGTCAACTAAAAGTCAAAAGTGAAGAAACCTGGTTTAGAGATAGAGACGACTTAATCGACTAAGAAGCATAGTTAGTTAACTAAAAGTTTACTGCCAGAAACCAGGTTCAGAGACAGAGACGACTTAATCAACTAAGAAGCATGGTTAATCGACTAAGAGCATTTTGTTTGAAGATTTGAATTTGAATACTAGAAGACAGATTAACAGCTAGAACTGACTCCAAACTATTTCCCAACGGTCAAAAACTATCAAACATCCATCAGAGTTGGTTTTCCAAGTATATAAGGCACTCCCAATGGCTAAGAATAAGATTAGATGCTTCTAAGATAAAAAAAAGCTCAAAAATAGAAAAACCTTTCTGCATACTTCTAGCACTTCACTCAAAACCTTGTAATAGAGTTAAACACTTCCTCTTGAACCATTTAGATCAGGTTAGTGATCATAGGTACTTCTTTATTTCTGTTCTCCTTGATTACTTAGAGTGTACGAGTCACTTTAAGTAGATTGATCAAGCTTGGGTTAGCTTGATTGGGTGTATAGGTTCTAACTTAACCTAGGAAAAGTTAGTTTTGGGTTTTGGTTGATCCCAGGAAAAATCATTGTTAAAGGTTGTGGCTGAGCCTGTGAAAAGCCATTGTAAAAGCTTGGTGGAAGCTTGGGAATTCCACCATTTATAGTGATTTGGTTTGGAAAATCCTTAGTTGAACAATCAAGGTAGTCGATGTAGGTCTTTGACCGAACCACTATAAATCTTTGTGTATTGTCTGCTTTGTTTTATTTTTCATTTTCATTCTTTCTTAAATCATTCCTTCATCTTGTATCAAATTTCTCACCATTGATCTTCAATTTGCCTGCAATTAGAAATCAAATTTAGTGAGAGTTAAAAAGTGCTATTCACCCCCTTTTAGCACATTTATTTGGGACCAACAAGTGGTATCAGAGCCTATCCCTTTTTCTCAAGGCTTAACATCTTAAGGGAGATCCTAAGGGCTTTTCAAAAATCAGTAGTTGCTAAGAGACAGTTCATAAATAGACCACCTCTATTTGATGGCTCAAATTACCATTATTGGAGCAGTAAAATGTCAATCTATATAAGGGCAATAGATTATGAGATGTGGGATGTCATCATTGATGGACCTTTCATTCCCTCAACCATAAATGTAGTGAACAATGAAATGATTCCTAACCCAAGGTTTGAATGGACTGAAGTTGAAACCAAAAAGGTTCAGATAAATTTTAAGGTAATAAACACTTTGCATTATGCTTTAACTCCTACTGAGTTTAACAAAGTGTCAAGCTGTATCACTGCTAAACAAGTGTGAGACAAATTTAGAGTTATCCATGAAAAGACTTCACACGTCAAGGAGTCCAAAATAGCTCTTCTAACTCATAATTATGAAATGTTCTAAATGGAACCTGGTAAGGACATCACCAGCATGCTTGATAGGTTCTCAAACATTATCAATAAACTTAGTTAGGCAAGCCATTCCCTAAACATGAACTAGTAAAAAGACTTCTTAGAAGCCTACCTAAAACTTGGAAGCCAAAAGTGACTACCATTAGAGAAGCTAAGGATTTAAATGTCATCGCACTTGATGAAATATACGAATCTCTTCCTACTCATGAGCTGGAGCTGAAAGAAGAAAAAGAAAAAGACAAGAGAAAAGCAAAAGAAAGGAAGAAAAGCATTGCCTTAAAAGCAAGTACTCTTGAAGAAGAATTGGATAACTTATCACGTGATGATGATGAAGAATTAGCTATGGTAGCAAGGAGATTCAGAAAACTTATGGGACAAAAAGATAGGAGGCTGGCTAAAAAAGGTTATAGAAGAGAACAAAGTTCTTCATGGAAAAATAGAAGTAAAAGTGAATCCAATAAGAAGGAAGATATCATTTGTTATGAATGCAAGAAGCCTGCACACTTCAGATCAAAATGCCCCATGATAAATGAGGAAACCCTTAAGAAAAATAGAAAATAAAAAAAGGCTATGGTGGCTGCAACTTGGTCAAATAGTGATGTTTCAAGTTTAGATGTTGAAGAAGAGAAAGTAGAGGAAAGAGCAAACTTATGTTTGATGGCCAAAGATGATGAATCCGAGTTATCTTCTACTCCTTGTGATATTTCAATTGATGAAATTCAAGAAGAATATGAATGCCTCTATGATGAATTTGAAAAGTTGGCATCAAAATATTAAGGCTTTAAAAAGAAAGACTGCATCTTTTGAAAATGATTTGGAAATGATAAGACATGAGGTCAACTCTATTTTTGAACAAAGAAATTTTCTTCAAACTGAATTAGAGTATTCAAAACAGATTTTGAAGTTTTGAAATTGGAATTAGATAATAGAACTGAAGCTTTACAAAAAGTAATTGATGAAAATACTACTCTTAAGAGTTTGAAAAAAAAACATCAAGAAGAAACACATACTTTAAGAAAAATTTTGATAATTTCTCATCTAGATGTTATGTTTGTGGTAAACTTGGTCATCTATATTATGACTGTTATAGAAGAAGAAGCACGCATAAAACAAAAAGGATTTGGGTTTTGAAGGGATCCTATGTAGTAGCTAACCTTCTAGGACCCATCATGGTCTGGGTACTAGTTAAGAAAAACTGAAAATCTATCTTGCAGGTTGAGCAAAACTGAGAAGACATATGTTCAAGAGCTCAACTGAAGGAGAAGCAACCATGGTACATGGCAACCATGGTACATGGATAATGGCAGTCAAGACATATGACTAGAAATGAAATGTTGTTTGCTCAGCTGGACAAGAAAAAGGGAGGTACTGTATCTTTTGGAGATGATTCAAAAGGCAGAATTTATGGTATAGGAACTGGTAAGAACTTTCATTCTCAAATTAATCATGTGTTGTTTGTTAAAGGATTAAAACACAATCTCTTAACCATCAGTCAACTATGTGACAAAGGGTTTAAGGTATGTTTTGATTCACATAAATGTGAAGTCATAGATATTAGTGCTAACAAAATTTCATTCATAAGAAAAAGAATAAAAAACATGTATGTCATATTTCTTAAAGATCTTGAATTAAATTGTGAAACATGTCTCATGGCAAATGATGTAAATGATAGCTAGTTATGGCATAGAAGACTTGGACATGTAAGCATGCATACCATCTCAAAATTGATGAAAAAAAATTTGGTTATAGGATTACCTGAACTTAAATTTGAGAATGATCAGATTTGTGATGCTTATCAATTAGGTAAACAAGTTAGAACTTCCTTCAAAACCAAGAAGATTAATTCAACCTCTAGACCTTTTGAATTGTTGCATGTTGATTTATTTGGTCCAATCAACATAACTAGTCAGGAGGCAAATCATATGGTTCTGTGATAGTTGATGACTACTCTAGGTATACTTGGGTCTACTTCCTTGCTCATAAAAATGATGCATTACTTGCATTTGCAAATCATTATAAGAAGGTTTAGAATGAAAAAAGACTTGTCATTGTTAGTATTAGAAGTGATCATGGAGGTGAGTTTGAAGGAGATGATTTTGAAAATTTTTATAATTAAAATGGGTTAGATCACAACTTTTCTACACCTAGAACACCTCAGCAAAATGGGGTTGTAGAAAGGAAGAATCAAACTTTAAAAGAAATGGCTCGAACCATGTTGTGTGAAAACAATCTACCAAAGTATTTTTGGGTAGAAGCTATCAATACAGTAGCCTACATTCTTAATAGAGTTTCTATAAGGACCATGATTTCTAAAACCCACTATGAATTGTACAAAGGTAGAAAACCAAACATTTCTCATTTTAGAAGTTTTGGCTGTAAATGCTTTGTATTGAATAATGGAAAACATTCTTTTGGAAAGTTTGATGTTAAGAGTGATGAGGCAATATTTTTAGGATATGCATTAAACTCAAAAGCTTATAGAGTTTTTAACAAAAGAACTTTAACTGTTGAAGAGTCTATTCATGTAGCTTTTATAAATCTAATGCCTTGCAAAAGGAAGTTCTTGCTTATGAAAATGATGTAGAGGACTTTGAAAGACAAATGGAAGATGAGTCTAGAAAACAAGAAAAATAGTGAAGAAAACTCCCTCGGAAGAGAAGCTGAACCTCCATTCTTAGAAACTCTGCAAAAGATTAAAAGTCAACACAATGATCTTCCAAAGAGCTGAAAGTATATCAAAGATCATCCACAAGAGCAGATCATTGGTGATATTTCACAAGGAGTCAAAACCAAGAGAAGAATTAGAGAAACATGTGAATTCATAGCTTTTATCTCACATATCGAGCCTAAAAGTTTTGAAGAGGCAGAAAAAGAGAAAAGCTGGATATTGGCCATGCAAGAAGCACTTGAATAATTTGAAAGAAACCGTGTATGGACATTGGTTTCTAGGCTATTCAATCACCCAATTGTTGGCACAAAGTGGGTGTTCAGAAATACGGTAGATGAGCAAGCTAATGTTATTAGAAACAAAGCTAGGTTAGTGGCTCAAAGATATAACCAAGAATAAGGCATTGACTATGATGAAACATTTGCTTCTATTGCTAGAATAGAAGCCATAAGATTATTGCTTGCATTTGCATGTTTCATGAACTTTAAATTATTTCAAATGGATGTGAAAAGTGCATTTTTAAATGGTCTCATTCAAGAAGAAGTTTGATTATGTTTAAAAAACCTGATTATGTTTTCAAACTACATAAGGCATTATATGGATTAAAACAAGCTCCAAGAGCTTGGTATGAAATACTCTCAAAGTTTTAAATTGAAAAAGGGTATATTAGAGGAAGCATAGATACAACACTATTCATTAAGAAATACAAGAATGATTTAATTGTTGTTCAAATTTATGTAGATGATATTGTATTTGGTGCTACTAATGAGGTTTTTTGTAAGAACTTTGCTAAAGCAATGTAGGGTGAGTTCGAAATGAGCATGATGGGTGAACTGAAATTGTTTCTTGGCCTTCAAACCAAATAATGCAAGGATGGTATCTTTATCAATCAAGAAAGATATATTCAATACATGCTGAAAAAGTTTGATGTGATGAAGTTGAAGCAAATCAGCACTCCAATGAGTCCCTCTACGAGGCTTGATAAAGATGAAAAAGAAAAAAAAGTTGATCAAAAGCTTTATAGAAGTATGATTGGATCTTTGCTTGACTTAACTGCTAGCATGCCTGATATTCAATTTAGTGTATGCTTGTGTGCACGGTTTCAATCACAACCTAAAGAGTCACACTTAACTACAGTAAAAAAAATCTTTAGGTACCTATTGGACACACAAAGTCTAAGACTATGGTATCCGAGAGGATCATCTTTTTATCTAATTGGATATTTTGATGCTGACTTTGCAGGAAGTAAAACAGATAGAAAAAGTACTAGTGGCACTTGTCAGCTTTTAGGAAACATGCTAGTATCTTGGTCAAGTAAGAAACAAAACTCTATTGCACTTTTAATAGCAGCAGTTGAATATATCTCCTTAGGAAGCTGTTGTGCTCAGATTTTATGGATTAAACAATAATTAAAAGACTTTGGAGTAAACATGCATAATGTACCAATATTTTGTGATAACACAAGTGCCATAAACATCTCAAAAAATCGTGTTCAACACTCGAGGACTAAACATATTGAAATTAGACATCACTTTATAAGAGACCATGTGATTAAATGAGACATTAAGATTGAGTTTGTTAACACTTTGCAACAATTAGCTGATATATTCACCAAGCCCCTGAATGAGGAAAGATTTTGTAAAATTAGGAGAAATCTAGGAATGGTTAATGTACAGGAGCTTTAGAAAAATTTATGAGCTTTTCATTCATAAGACAGTAGGTACTTAGTTAATTAAAATAATCGCTTAACCAACTAAGAGCATTCTGTTTCTTTTTGTTAATAAACTTAGTCAGATAAGAGCAAAACTTATTTAGCTAAGAAACCAAGATAAAATATAATAAAAAGAAAAAGAGCAAGCATATTGGGTGAAGAAGAAAAAAAAACCGATTAAGTGAAAAATAAAAAGAGAGGTAAAATTTTAAAATTTGAAATAAAGGGGTAACTAACTACATTGAAAAGGGGGAGTCTGATAATTTTTTTTAAGGAAAACCACTCTTAACTTCTCACCTTCATTCTCTCACATCAGAAGCCACTCCTCTGAAAACCAAAACCCCATTTCTCTCAAACTCTAAAACCCTAAGTTTGAAACCACTCAAAATCCATGGCTAAAACCACATTACCCAGTAATATTTTGGAAAAGAAGAAAGGAAAATGACCCATGGAAGGAAGTCCACCATCCGAGATACAAAAGAAGAGGAAGAAGAATGAGTAAGCTTCAGTGATAGAGAAAACTTGGTAGAAACAAAAAGAGAAAAAACATAAATCGGAGAAAAAGAAGGAAAAAGAAAAATCATCCAGAAAAGGTACTCCTCTATCCACCAAATTTAGAAATAAAACTCATGAGGATAGGCTTAGGAAGATATAGAATGCACCCATATCATGTGGGAAATACATTGACTAGGATAGCTTTAATGAGGTTCCAGAAATTAAAAAGGGTTTATCGGATTATTTTGAAAAGAAAAAATTAAGGAAATTGAGTGTTTTTAATAACAGAACCTATAATGCCAGCTTAGTGAAGGAATTCTATGCTAGCATTGCACTAGATGATAATGAACTTGAGGAACTTGAGGATTTTGTTGATGATGGTCTGAATGTGTTCCTGAATGGAAAAAAGTTTGTGGTCAAGGGCACGGATTTGGGAAGTATGCTCAAAGTTGAGTGTGAAGAGGGAGAATATGAAATTCCTAAAGATTATGATCCCTCATCTCTGTGGGAAATAATAATAGGGAAAAAGGAAATATATTCAGCCAAAAGTTATGCCAGTTTCATTAAAAGCCCTCAGATTAGGATCTTGCATTATTTCATTACATCTACAATTCATGGAAGAAACGGTAACTTCAGCTACGTAAGCTTTCAAGATATGTGGCTAATGGAGCATATCTTTAATGCTACTCCCTTTAACTTAAGCAGATTCATGATAGAAAGGATGAGAGGAACATGTCAAGTTGACAAGGTAAATCTGCCATATGGAAACATAATTACCTCTCTAATTAAGAAAAAGGGCATATGGAGTTCAAGATATGAAATGGACTAACTGAACAATAGGGACCAGGCAATCTGTCTAGGAAGTTTGCCAAAGATAGGGTACAAGCTAGAAGGAGAAAAGTTTGTCAAGACCCTCAAGATTACCCCAAGGGATGAGCATTTGATCCCTACTCAGACAACTTCTTCCCAAATTTTGAATGAAATGATTCTGAATTTGCTAATGAGAATTGATGGGAAACTCACTGACCAGTTTGCAAGGATACATAACTTTGAATATAAGGTGGAAGAGTTGGAAAATGTGATGAAAGAAAAAGGAAAATCACCTTCTGGTCTTACAATTGAAGACACTTCTGCAACACCAAGTCTAGCACCAGCAGGACAAGCTATGAAAGTCCTATCCTTCAAGCTGAAGGTGATGAACAAGATTTTGTTCTAGCAAGGAAATCTCCCACTTTTGAGCCCCAAAATGAAGAAGAATCCAATGAAGGCATTGAAGCACTTAGATCCTTTAATGAAAACTCTCCACCACATGATGAACCACAACTAGAAAAACCATTTCCTCCTAACTCTGAGGAAGTTTCAATAATGGATGTCTTTCACCAAATAGTCAGAGAAGAACAACTAGAAAAAGAAGTAGCAAAAGACAAAGCTTAGAAGTCAGCATCTGCAAGGGCTTCTCTTGAGTCAGTTCACATTGCCAAAAAAAATGGACCTACTGATATACAACAAGGGCAAATAGCTGCTTCCACCAAAGCTAAATCCAAACCTACTAGTAAAGGTAGGAAGACCATGGCAACAAAGACAAAATTCCTCAAGAGAAGAAAGTCTTCAAGAATAGCTGAGAAAGCCGAACCCTTAGTCAAGTCTTCTGCTCAAGATCCACTCCAAATTTCAGATAGATCCTCCATTGACTCCTCACTAAAAAGATCATCACTTGTTCCATCTCCTGAACCCCTCAATGTCCATTTTGGCACTGATGAGTTTACCCACTTTGACTTTTCTCAAACCAACTGACCACCCTTGTTTTTTTGCTGACGACAAAAAGGGGAGAAATATGATAGAAAGCTTAAGGGAGATAGAAAGTATAAGGGATTTAAGGGTAATTTAGGAATCTAAATCTAACTCTGATGATATTAGGCTGTTTATGTTATTTTGTGTGCTAATGGTTGTTTTGGATACTGATAACTTGCTGATAATTTATTTTATGGTTGTTCTATTGGATTATGAATGAAAACTATTTTTAAAATGAAAATGGATGCTTCTTATGCTTTTATGATATATGATATTTCTGTCAGATGGTCAATGGCATTTATTTTTGGAATAGATATGATTTGTTGAAAGTATGCTGATGATAGTGAATGATATTCTATCACCTATAGGTGATTGTTCTGTAAGGCTGTATAATAATAACTGTCAAATCGCTGAATCTATACCTGTCATTTTCCTTAAGAGATGGATAAAAACTTGCTGAATTGAATAATAAAATCATGCATACTCTAACATGGAGCACACTGTAACGACCCTTCCTCGGTCGCTACTGACATCTAAGACGTCCTGAATATCCCATCAAGTCCCGAACAAGCCTTAATGAAATTTCCTAATAACTCATTGTACACTTTTACTAAACCATATTAATGTTTGAACCATATATGTTCATAACGTGAATTCAACAACAAGCATAGCCATTAAAATTTGACTTTAAGTCATGATATCACAATTAAATACATTGAGTTCAAAAATCCTAAACTTTTGTTTATATCAAAACTAATATTTGTTTACATAGTAAAACCAAGTACTATAACTCAACCTCTAATAACGGAGCGACTCGGGGATAAAATGCTATGAGATGCCTTTACCTATCTACGATAGACCATACATGTCGACGATTACACACTAGACCGATCCTTGTTTGCAAAAAGGGGAAAAAGAGAGGTGAGTATCACAGACTCAGTGATCATCGGCTCCGTGAGTAGGGCGTAGATGGGAAACAAGCAAATAGCAGATTAGTTGAATATTAAAATATAGTATTATAAAAATAATTTATTTCAAACGGGAGTTTATGCCTTATATGAAAAACTGAGGATTTTTTACGCAGTGTAACCACTTCAATTGGTACATCAACCAAGGTAAATAATTTTTTTTGCTACAAACAGATCAATAATCTTATTTAAGTCAATCATTTGAAATATTGAATTAAAACAATTTTACATAAAGAAAATTCCGCCATCAAGATCAATTTACATTTTACTCAAATCAAATCAATATATTCGGCAAGCTCCCATAAAATCGAATGTTAATCAAACTCATACGTAAATCACAAATCACCTCGCATTCAAAGAGTTAAAATTCATTTCACCGTAAAAATAAGGGGAGTTGTAGAAAAACCTTTAAATTTCATTTTCACCATGCAAAGAAATATGAGTTTGTAAACTCGAGTAGGGAATAAAAATAAACCTGTGGTCCCGTTACCACATAATAACATCTGGAAACATCGCTTCCACCGGATTCCCATGTGCCATGGCAGGCTCACGATGTTGGCCGACATCGAAGAATCAAGCGGTTGTAATCGCGTATCACTGGTGGCCAAGCCACGTATACATATCACAAGCCGTAGCCCTTGCCACGCCTAACTGCTTGTCGGTGACTCAAAGGTTCTCTAGCTAGAGCTCACTCGTGCACGAGGGTCACACTTAATTGATGTGACATTCGACCTACTCTTGACGCTTTTGGTTTGTAAAACCATTTTGCAATCATTTTATGTCTTTAAAAGCTCGTCTCAAAATTATTTCTAAAGCATTCAACACAAGGTATGACAAAATCTATCATTTTCTCAAAATATTTTTATGCATGGATTTCAAAACATTAATTTGCATGGTGAATAAGCAATATAACCGTGAATGCGCATTGCACAAATTTAAGGCACGAATTTTAATATAAAAATAGTGTGAACGGCTTGCTTCCTGATTTTTAAAACACTTTACATATAATTTATACATATATATATATTCAAAATAATATTTGAAATCATTTGCATTCACAATTCTCTAAAATATCTACCAGCACATGCTATCCACAAATTTTCGCGTTTAAAATAAATCATACTTATAGATATATATATTTACAGGAATTTTAAATTTGACGCCCCTTACACACCTCACAATAGCGGGATTACTACGTCGCTATTGATTCGTACGCGTGTATAATTATTCCTATTTGCCAATCACATACTTCGTTCGGCATGCTTCCACAACAAACTTTCCTAGCAACAATTTAAACCCAATACACTTAGTGCATCAATTCCACTTTTCTCTCTCATTCTATCATAAATCCACATTATTTCTCCTGATTTCTTCCAAATATTTTATCATTCAACTTAACACTCTCAACCAAATTATGCATATAAATTCCTCCGACAACAATAATTCTTTACAATGAATCATTTTAAATTTCTTAACTTCATTTGAGCACTATTCGTAAATTTCATATTTTCTTCTTTACTTTAGTCCTATGACACCTCTTAATAAAATTTTTAAATATTGTATTAAAGTAATTTAAATTTAATTCATATCACTAATAACCAAAATTTAATTAAACAAGTGGCTAGCTTAGAATAATCCAACTTCATAATAGGCCAAATAAAAGCAAAGAAAATTTTTCTTTACCTATTTGGACTAGGTTAGTCCAAGTCTAATTTTTCCACCTTTATTCTCTCTTGGGCTTTTCCTCCTTTATGGCTATTGGGCTCTTTTTATGGGCTCTCCCCAATTTCTTCCTATTAGGCCATGCACATTCTTTTCTTATTGGGCCATACCCACTCTTTCATTTTTTTTCTTGTCTTTTATTTCTTCTTCCTCTTTTCCTCCAGCTGGCCTTCCTTTTCTCCCTTCTCTTCCCTCCGGCCTTCCTTCTCTCATTTCCTTTCCTTTCTTCTTTCTCTCCTCCCGTCAGCCTTCATTCTCTCTCCTTTCCTTTCCTTTCTTCTATCCCTTATTCTCCCACTGGCTTTCTTTCTCTCTCCTTTCCTTTCCTTTCTTCTTTCTCTCCTCCCGCCGACCTTTCGTTGAATTTTTTTGCTCTCTCTCTCCCTCACAACCAACTTCTTTTTCTTCTCTCTCTCTCACCGCTAGTCACGCTCCTCTTCTTCTCTTCTTTTTTTTTCTTTCTTTCTTTTTCTTTTTTCTTCTCTCTTCTTCTTCTTTCTTTGGCTAACACTCTCCAGATTTTTCCTTTTTTTTTTCTCTCTCCTCATCATCTCCTTTATTTCTCTTTACTTTCCTTTTTTTTTCTCATTCTTTGCCAGCCCCACCATCATCATTTCTCCTCTTTTGTTTTATACTATTATATATATATATATATACATTTTTATATTCATTTACTATTATTATTTTTTATTTTATTAATTATTTATTTTACTTCCTCAAAACAATAAAATTTACATACTAATTTTCAACTTCATTGTATTTGCTGCACAATCTTCAAGTTTTTCATATTTTAAAATTGGTCCTTCCGACACTTGTAAAAATTCTAAGCTCTTTCTATCTTCCTTCTCTTACACGTGTACAACCAAAATATCGAAGTTATTTTTCAACGCGGTATCAACGTAATATTTAAATATTGACTTACCCGCGTTAGCTCTATTTAATAAAATCACGCAGTTTCACTTACGTCATTTATCTCCAAAATTCATCATACTTCTTCTCCCCCACTTAAATTAGTTATATAATCCTTCTTCAGACTGATTCCCATAATTAATAAAATATTAATATTTTAATATTATTTTATTCATAAAATAATATTTTATTCTAAAATATTCTTCTCACCTGTAATCGCTCTTTGACACTTAGATTTCCATCAAATGACCTTTCGTACTATCGATAAGGTCTTATTGACTGTTGAATGAGGTCACGGGGTGTTACAATCTCCCCCACTTTATTAGAATTCGTCCCCAAATTCACGTTAGCATCGATTACTAATGTCACTTTACAATCGTACTTCACTTCCTTCTTCATAGGGATTTTAATCTATCCACCTCATTTATTTTTGTTTCAACTAAAACACGTTACATAGGTCCCTTGTCATCTTAGAAATAAGAACCACGATACTCTTCACAATTGTCTTCTATTATCACCATGATCCCAAGTATGCCTTGAAGTCCATTATTAATTCTTAAACATACTTCCATCTCAATCCTACCAATTTTGCTCACAATTTTGGTTACTTATATATGCCCAATCATTATATGTTCACTCCATTTCATGCTAAACTTTTCGACATTGATTCATCTTGGTCCCATTTACTACTACATAACTCAAAACACTATAAACACACCATTTTCATTCCTGTGCATATTTTCAATATTGGGGGAGGTTCAAGCCTTTAATTATTTTTACATGCTTCAGATTTATCTCGCATTTACACCACATACTTCAATTATTTCCATGCTATGGATTACATTTGTTTAATCCCATTCTCTGATTATCTCTTCTAAAATTTCTTATATCATCATAGTTCAACTCCTATTGGGACTTCTTGCTGTTGTACCATTTATACAACTTATCAATACATGAGGTTTAAATCTCCAATTACTGAGAACAATTCTTCACCTCAGTTAATCAAGTCATTAATTTCATATATACATATGTACATGCATTTTTAAATGTCAACATCCCTCGTTACGTATAGGGATCCATGCGGTCACGTGCCTTGGACTACATTTCCCCTTTATTCATCCGCATCCCTATCCAAGATTCAATATAATAATTCTTATAGTGCATGTCAATCTTCTTGTTACGCTTGCATATAACTTCATATCATTTATATCATTTCCAATCATATGCTTGAGTTCCATCATACTATTTCCTCACATCACAATGTTATTAATCACATCTCACTTGCTAAATGTCATTTAAAAACTTAGACTGATTCAAATCATGCATGCCTTAAGCATTTTCGAATTCTAATTTTCATACTACCTTAGGAGGTTTCCATTATTGGACTTTACTATCCACATTATTTTCAACTCATGTCACCATTTGACTTTCATCCTCACTCAAAAAGTCCCACCTTAAAGTATCCTTTCCATATGGTGTAATGAATTCACGATACATATACCACCCCACACATAATTTGCTCACTGTCTACAGCATGCCTCAAATTTATTGTCAACCATATCTAATTATCTTCCTTGTCTTTACTCCAATAATTTATGGACTTCTAGTATAAATAACTACGAAAACAGTTCAGCTTCCACCTCACTTTATTCTCATAATCCTTACTAAATCAAAATTTCATATTTCCCATACTCCATAATTTAACTTCATTGGGCTATATTTATGCCCAATTATTACCTCATAGTGTCATAGCATCACTTGGTAATCCCCTTCATGCTTAAATTACAATCATCAACTTAATCACGTCATCCATTTCGAATATCGTTTATAACCTTATTGATTCCTCCCATAACCTTTCTCGATAATTATATTACCCATTTACCTCTGTCATACTAAAAGATTCCCATACACATCCACTCATTTAAACAGCTATTTTATATTTCGCTCGAGTCATACAAAATTAAAGCCACTCCTAACTCCTTTGTACAGATAACTACTACATCTTCCCTTAAACGACACTTGCCTAGACTTATGGTGATACGAACTTCAACGAAGGTAGTAAGTATCTTTAGGATCCTCGTCGGCTTGATCCGGGGCACATCGACGGATCCTCTTCCTGTTCCTTCTCCTCCTCCTAAGATTTTCTCCTTTGTTCCTCAATCCAAGCTTGCTATATTCTCTTGTATTCTTCAACACTCACAAGTGCGGCACCTATCCCACATTCAGGAGGAAAGTGTCAAACACCTGACACCTTCCTAGGACGGATATCTCCCCTTGCAATTGCCTTCCTCGTCCATTCTCTCTCCCACTCCTCAGATTGTTTCAAAAGAAAATTTCTTATAGTTTTTGGAGTATCGGAGCTATCCTTACTTTCAAGACTTTCGCTACTCTCAAAGCTTTCCTTATTACGAACCATTCTGCTAAATTCGGAGGAATCTTGTTAATAGGAATTTAGGATAGACCACTTTTCAGATTACTAGATCAAGTCGCCATTGGCTCCTGGCAGTGGAATCTAATGATCCTTCACTAGCACTATGAGGGGCATCGGGACTACCACCTCTCCTAGACATGGCGCGTACTATAGGCACACCTCCAAACCTATAAGCAACCAAATATAAATTATTTAGCCATCTCGATATCATAAGAACATGTAGGTTTCTAATGAAATAGAGGCCCATGTAGCCTCCCGTCCTTGACTTGCATTGCGCACCAACAGTCCAAGGATGAGACTCTACACAGACTCCAACAACTCCGCTGACCACACAGGAATCCCTAGGACTCAACTAAACCTAGGGCTTTGATACCAACATTGTAACAACCCTTCCTCGGTCGCTACCAGAGTCCGATACCTTCGGAATATCTCGTCAAGTCCCGAACAAGCCTTAATGAAATTTCTCAATAACTCATTGTACACTTTTACTAAACCATATTAATGTTTGAACCATATATGTTCATAAAGTGAATTCAAAAACAAGCATAGCCATTAAAATTTGACTTTAAGTCATGATATCACAATTAAATACATTGAGTTCAAAAATCCCAAACTTAACACTTTCAACCAAATTATGCATATAAATTCCTCCGACAACAATACATCTTCACAACGAATCATTTAAAATTTCTTAACTTTAATTAAGCACTATTCGTAAATTTCATATTTTCTTCTTTACTTTAGCCCTATCACACCTCCCAATAAAATTTTTAAATATTGTATTAAAGTAATTTAAATTTAATTCATATCACTAATAACCAAAATTTAATTAAACAAGTGACTAGCTTAGAATAATCCAACTTCATAATAGGCCAAATAAAAGCAAAGAAAATTTTTCTTTACCTATTTGGACTAGGTTAGTCCAAGTCTAATTTTTCCACCTTTATTTTCTCTTGGGCTTTTCCTCCTTTATGGCTATTGGGCCCTTTTTATGGGCTCTCCTTAATTTCTTCCTATTGGGCCATGCCCATTCTTTTCTTATTAGGCCATGCCCACTCTTTTTTTTTTTTCTTTTCATTTCTTTCTTCTTCCTCTTCTCCTCCCGCCGGCCTTCCTTCTCTCCTTTCCTTTCTTTTCTTCTTTCTCTCCTCCCGCTGGCCTTCTTTCTTTCTCCTTTCCTTTCTTTCCCTTTCTTTTCTTCTTTCCCTTCTCCTCCCATCAGCCTTCATTTTCTCTCATTTCCTTTCCCTTCTTCTTTCTCTCATCCCTGCCAGCCTTTGGTTGAATTTTTCTACTCTCTCTCTCCCTCACAGCCAAGTTTTTTCTCTTCTCACTCTCTCAACGCCCGTCACACTCCTTTTCTTCTCTTCTTTTTTTTTTCCTTTTTTCTTCTTCTTTCTTCTCTCTTCTTCTTCTTATTTCTTTGGCCGACACTCTCGAAATTTTTCCTTCTTTTTTCTCTCTCCTCATCATCTCCTTTATTTCTGTCTACTTTCTTTCTTTTTCTCATTCTTTGCCGCCGCCACCATCATCATTTCTCCTCTTTTTTTTATACTATTATATATATATACATTTTTATATTCATTTACTATTATTGTTATTTATTTTATTAATTATTTATTTTATTTCCTCAAAATAATAAAATTTACATACTAATTTTCAACTTTCTTGTATTTGCTACACAATCTTCAAGTTTTTCATATTTTAAAATTGGTTATTCTAACACGTGTAGAAATTCTAATTTTCTTCTATCTTCCTTCTCTTACACGTGTACAACCAAAACATCGAAGTTATTTTTCAACGCGGTATCACCATAATATTTAAATATTGACTTACCCACGTTAGCTCTATTTAATAAAATCACACAGTTTCACTTACGTCATTTATCTCCAAAATTCATTCATACTTCTTCTCCCCCACTTAAATTAGTTATATAATCCTTCTTCAGACCGATTCCCATAGTTAATAAAATATTAATATTTTAATATTATTTTATTCATAAAATAATATTTTATTCTAAAATATTCTTCTCACTTGTAACTGCTCTTTGACACTTAGATTTACATCAAATGACCTTTCATACTGTTGATAAGGTCTTATTGACTGTTGAACGAGTTCACAGGGTGTTACACACACACTCAGGGGGAGAAAATCCTCATTTTGTGCAGAACAAAAAGGAACTAATAGACACTGTGTTGTTAATCAAGGAATGTTTTGTCATCATAAAAAATGGGAAGATTGTTGGCTCCATTAGTTTTTGATGATAATAAAACATTCCCACTAATTTATGTCTAACCATACTACTTGAGTGTGCAAGATGAAAATGTATTTTAAAAATGAATTAATCACTAAAAAGCAAATGTTAAAACTCATAAGAATGAGGAACTACAATTGAGCCACAAAACAGAAGCCTCTTAGTTGGAGAACCAAGAGAGTTAGTCAACTAAAACTCAAAAGTGAAGAAACTAGGTTCAAAGACAGAGACGACTTAATCGACTAAGAAGCATAGTTAGTCGACTAAGAGCTTACTGCTAGAAACCAGGTTCAGAGATAGAGACGACTTAATCGACTAAGAAGCATAGTTAGTCGATTAAGAGCTTATTGCCAAAAACTAGGTTTAGAGACAGAGACGACTTAATCGACTAAGAAGCACAGTTAGTCGACTAAGAGCATTCTGTTTGAAGATTTGAATTTGAATACTAGAAGATAGATTAATGGCTAGAACTGACTCCAAACTATTTCCCAATAGTTAGAAACTGTCAAACATCCATAAAAGTTGATTTTTCAAGTATATAAGGCACTCCCAACGACTAAGAA
Source organism: Theobroma cacao (assembly GCF_000208745.1). NCBI lineage: Eukaryota > Viridiplantae > Streptophyta > Magnoliopsida > Malvales > Malvaceae > Theobroma > Theobroma cacao. Next base: position 13,322,898 of record NC_030855.1, read on the forward strand.
TAAGATTAGATGCTTTCAAGAGCAAAAAGATCAAAAATAGCAAAAACTTCCTGCATACTTCTTGCACTTCACTCCAATCCTTGTAATAAAGTTAAGCACTTCATCTTGTACCATTTAGATCAGGTTAGTGATCATAGGTACTTCTTCATTTTTGTTCTCTTTGATTACTTAGAGTGTGCGAGTCACTCTAAGTTGATTGATCAAGCTTGGGTTAGCTTGATTGGGTGTATAAGTTCTAACTCAGCCTAGAAAAAGTTAGTTTTGGGTTTTGGTTGATCCCAGGAAAAACCATTGTTAAAGGTTGTGGCTGAGATTGTGAAAAACCATTGTAAAAGTTGAGTGGAAGCTTGGGAATTCCACCGTTTATAGTGATTTGGTTTGGAAAATCCATGATTGAATAATCAAGGTAGTGGATGTAGGTCTTTGATCGAACCACTATAAATTTTTATGTATTGTTTGTTGTGTTTTATTTTTCATTTTCATTGTCTCTTAAATCATTCGTTCATCTTGCATCAAATTTCTCATCATTGATCTTCAATTTGCCCTCAATTAGAAATCAAGTTTAGTGAGAGTTAAAAAGTGCTATTCACCCCCCTCTAGCACATTTATTTGGGACCAACATAGCCTAGGCACATACCTCTAGGCAAACATACATATACACACATGTATATACATATATAATTATTCAACCTAGGCATATACATCTAGGCACACACAATACTTAGTACCATGGCAGTGCATATTATTATGCGTGATGCATCATATGTATTTATTTAAATCCCACTCACAGTGACAAATTGGAAGTACTCCACAGCCAAGCTTTTATCCTTAGCCTCTAATCATTTTTTAGCTCACAATGCATCCAAATAGCTCAGTCTTCCTTTAAACACATTAAGACATCACAAAACTAATTAAATCCTAGCTTTTAAAAAATGCCAACTTTTTCTAAAATTAACTAAATCCTTAACAATCCAACATATATGCTCAAATCCTTCCGTAATGAGTGAAACCCATACCTTAGAGGCTAGATTTCATGATTCTTAGCTCCATATTTACTCCAATTAGCTCCAAGAATCCATTTGTGGCTTAAGGTTTCAAATAGGTAGAAAAAGAAAACATAAATCATCAAAACCTAGTTTTTGGGAGTGAAATCATGACCTTTAACTCTTAGAATCCATGATTTATTGTTGGAGTTTAAAGGTTTTGAAGGGCATGAAATTTGAGAAAAAATGGGTGGAGGAATAAGGAGTTAGGAGAAAAATGAAAAATTTTAGAGTTTTATGGCTTTTAAGCTCGTTTTAGGCTGATTGGGCAACCTAGGATCGACTATGGAGAGTTTATAGTCAATTCTAGACCAAAAAGTTTCATGATTCACCCATTTCTCCTTTAAAAGATAAACTATGGAAAGTCTATAGTCGATCTTGGATAAGAATGTTTTCATTTCTTCCATTTTTCCTTCCTACGATCGACTATGGAGGCTCTATAGTCGATCTTGGACCAGAATGTATGACTTCCCATGCCTTTTACTTCACAGGATCGATCTTTATGCATTAAGATCAACTTCTTAGGTCCAGATTTGTAAAAATTGTTCCTTTTAAAGTCTAAACCCATTCTAATTCTCTTCCACAACCTCAAACCATTCATATATGACTCAAATCTTTTACTCAAATACTCAAACATAAGATTAAATCTCCGATCTAAGAATCATGCCTTTGGATTCCTTTAATATGTTCACAAAATTTTTGTTTAAGTATCATAAGGCATGCTTTCTACACATAACACATCCACATATGATCAAAGAAGTTTCCAAATGTACAACAAATTTCAAGATCATTCTCCCTACACATAATAGTTGATATACATGCCCTTATCGTGCATAGCCCACGTCAAAATCAGGGGTGTTACATTAAGGATCACTAAAGCAATTTTGATCATTTTGATCATTTCAAAACTATAGTCATTTTAAAGCTAATAAAGTTAACAATCTCTTCTTTTTTGATATGACAAAACTAATGAGCAAAATTTAACAAAACTAATGAGTAAAATTTGTTTGTAAAAATACTCCCCCTTGATTCGAAATGTTAAGCTTTTATAAAACTATAAGAAAGGATAAAGTAACAAAAGATTTGAAAAGGAACTCCCCCTCAATAGTTGTAAGGTTCAAAACTTGAGTCAAGCTACAAGGTTTCATTCCTTTTTGAAAATGCAAATTTTCTCAAAATCTATCCCTTTTTTTGTTACACCAAAAAAGGAAGATGAAAACATAATAAGCACAATAAGGAATATACTAATAAGCATAATCAATATAAGGCTCACCAATTCTCAGAGATCAATATTAGGCTTAATGAATCACCGAGATTCAAAACTAATACCAATTGATAGATGTAAGTAAAAGTTCCCCCTTTGTAAAGGTAAATAAGCATAAGGTCAATTATGAGAGATAGAATCATTTTATCAATTAGTAAATCAGTACTGAAAGCTCCCCATTTTTCAAAGCATACCAAGCATGAAAATTTAATTGCAAAGTTCAAACACATTTAAGAAAGATATGGTCAACGTTAAAGCTCAATTTAGAAGAGGCAATATAAAGCTTGATGTAGATTTTAAAACTAGTTGCTAATTGAAAATACCTAAAGCTTGATATCAATTGTGCATTTCAACATTCAAGCATAAGTAAGAGGCATAAAAGCACATTAGCTGTTAGAAAGATATTATTGATGGAGTTGGATCTAAGTGGATTGATGTGTTTGTGTAAAGCATGGATTTCAAAATTTTTCTTTTATAAAGGAAGCAAGCAATCCAATTACACAAGAAAAAAAAAAACACATTCATATTGCAAGTAATATAATCACATCCTAAAAAATAGAATCTATTAAAGTAAGATAAAACATACCTTTCATTTCGAGGTTTTTATTTATATACACCACCACACCAACAATTGATTTCTCAACTAGAAAAACTTACCACTTATTTTCAAGAATGCTTTCAACTAGAACCTTGAGTGGATAAGGTGTGGAATGCTATACTACAAGATGGCAACCGATTTTGTCTCTCTTTTCTTCATAAAAATTAATGGCTATTTTTCTTCCCAGAGATTAGCCAAGAATGAGAGAAAGGAAGAAAGGTGTGGCAAAGTTAGGAGGAGGAAGAAAGAAGTGACGGCTGAAACTTTTGCAAGAAAGATACGTATGGTTTTTTTTCTTCCAATCCCTTCTCTTTTTATTAAAACTCTTGCCTCAAAGGTTTAATCAAAATCAAATACTTTTGAATCAATCTTGACCATCCATTTAGAGTTATGGATGCATCAAACATGCTCCATAATTATCAAAATTAAAATTAAAGAATAAATAATTTAATTCTTTAATTATCATTTAGAGTTCTTGATAAAATGAAACTCCTTGTTGAATAATAACTCTTATTTTATTATTATCCATCTTTATTTAAAAAAATTAATAATAAATAAAAAATTGCTAGCCAAACATGGAATCTCCTTTTATGGACATGGATGTCTAGATTCATTTTATAAGAATCCTCCTAGCATTATCTTAATTTAAGACAACTCTTGTCTTTAATTAAGACGAAACATATTATCTTATCTAAATTGAGACTAACATCTTTTCTTGTATAGATTAAGAGAAAACATATTTTTCTTCTCTTAAATTAAGACAAACATGTTTTCTTACCTAAATTAAGACAATACATGTAAAAGCTACCATTTTTGTACACAATTTAATTAATCAAATAAAACATACATTCCAACTTAAACAAGTTGAATTTTACAAAGCTAAGTAGGGAATCTATTTGGACATAGACATTCCAAGCGCCAATAAACTTATAATTATTCTTAATTTCATTAAGATAATTCAAGCTTATTAACCATGAAATCACTCCACCATAGATTCATTGTTAAACTCTTAGATTAACTACAATTACAAGAAATGATTCAATACTTGACTTTAAGTTGTCCAATTGCAAACCTTATATTGTGAACCCTTATAACCATCCAATGACGAAAGATGAAATTACTGTTTTACCCTTTATGTCAATTTTGTCCTCTAGTCTCAGATTTCATCCAATTAGTGATTCAATACTCTAAATCTAATCTTTTAAGTATCAAGATGTAATGAGTAGCTAATTCATCAATCAACGTAGCCCAGATTAATCACCAATCTTTCAAAACTCACTAAAAGTGATGTAATGCTATGAACTATACTATTGTGATATATATTCCTAGATGTTCACCTAAATTATCATCCCAACATACGAAGTCTAGATCAATACTTTATGATGATCATGCTCATGGTATATCAAAGATTATAAGGAGATTAAACACGAGTCCATTATCCATCAGGATTTCAGTTCTACTATAAGCAAATGCATAAGATTTCGGTATCGATTAAACTTAAATTTGATTCTCACATGATTCCAGTTCATGTTATAGTGTCATTACTCGAAGTCAACCATTTCGAAGATTTGAGACTCTTTATTCTCTTGAAGTGAATCACATCCGTTTTGTTGAAAGTAATTTGGACACTACAACCTTAACACAATAAAGTGACCAGCTTTATTATATGGTTGTGAACAATTTTTAGATTCAATTAAAATACATGTCTCTTATGTAAGACTCTTCATACAAATGTATTTTAATATCTTAATAGAATCATAGTACCTTAATAATTAGATAATGAATGCTTACTTAAAACAAACTCTTTTTCTTATTATCAAAATGTACTTTCATTACAAATAAATTAAATGAAATTCAACATGAGAATATACTTGCTTTCCAGGGCACCATATTCTCTAATTCCTAACAATCACTGTTAAAGAAGAACAATAGTTTGTTGGATTCTTCCAATAACTTGTTGAAGATACCTTGTGCTAATGATAAAGTATCATTCCCACAAAGATTTGTTCCTAAATCTTTACTAAGTACTAAATTTATGACACATTTAATCTTATTTAAATGACTAAAATTTTCAAAAAATTAATTAAAACAAAATTAAAACAAGCACTAGTTAACTAACATAAATTAAGATTACTTGCAAAAGGCAATAGACTTAAACCTAGGATTATGGGTTCATTCAATACTTCATCTGATACCTGCTTCTCTTATTATTTACATTCACGGGTGGTTTTACTAACCTAAAATCCAAAGCGATGTACAAGTCTCTGTCGAGATGCTTGCATAGATATCTAACTTAATTGGATCACTATATGTCTATAGGAATCAATAAATAAGGTTCATTAAGATAGTGTTCCAATTTGGCTATGTATGGCAATTGGTGTATGTCTACCTAAATCATGAATCAGATCACCTAACTGACGTGAACATGCACTATTCAAACCTTAGTCCAATCTAAAATCTTTCTGTCGAGTTTCAATTAGATTCACAAATCAATTAATTGCTCGCCAGATAATCAAAAGCATTAAGAACAGATTTGAATAAGCAAAACTATACCCATTCATAGGAAATAAAAAAGAAACTAATATTCAAATTACATGTTAAAATCCACCACAATCCTAGAAACATAATTTAGCTCATAATATCTAATAAAAACAATGTCCAAAGAAATTTAACCAATAATCCATGTCAAAGAAAATAAGAGAAACACAAAAATAGAAAAAAAGACTAAGTATTAAAGCTTTGCAATCTCAATTCTCTCTTAAATTCTCTTATTTGCTTGCTTTGTTGTTGGTTTCTTTTCTCCAAAGTAGTTGCTTGTTGCCTCCCCCTTAAAACTTCTGAAATGGGTCCCTTAAATAGGCTTCAAAGAACCTAATTTCCAAAATCCATCAAATTTTTATTTTTGGAAAATTGTCAAGTGCCACTGCCATTTTTTTGGCACCATGGCACTGAATTTTTGCTACAGTAGCACCATGGCCATGATTTCTTGGCTCCACGATGCTCTAGCCTTGGAAATATGTATGGTACGCTTCTTTTCACCAGCATTGCAACCATGTTCTCCAACACTACGGCCTTCCTCTACCAGCTACCTTGTGCAAAATTGCAGCAGTTAAGCATCTTATAATGTGATTTTCACCTTGATATGATCCAAAATGGGTGAAGTGGTAAACATGAAAGTTTTAGCCTTGTCTCTTAATTGTCCAGTGGCTCAAGAATCATATCAATTGGACTTCTGGAGTGAACAATAGGATCCAAATACTGCATCATGTTAAATCCATGTATACTATTACAGTGCTTCGATTTAGACAAATACTTTGACCATGATCCAATCCGAACTAGGCAAAGTAGTAAACATAATAGTTGTAGCCTTTCCTTTCAGCATTATATTGGTTTATGAATCACCTCATTTTGAGTTTTGTATAGAGAGATATGGTTAAAATGTCAAAATATATACAAATGAAGCTATCACCACAGTTGTACGGATTTTCATCAAATTTCCTACAAAAGCAATAAGGGAAATACGCAGTTACTACTCTTAAAGTAATTTAAATCAAAATAACATAAAATTGGACTAAAATAATTTAAATTAACAACTCAAAATGTAATCAAACTTAAACTAGAAAACCACTTAAAATGCTAAAATCCGAACCTAAAATCTCAAAGATCTAGCTACTTAAGCCCTCAAAATGTGTCAAAATAACTCTATATAATGAGTTATCACACCCCTAAACTTAAGATTTTGCTAGTCCTTGAGCAAAACATAAAATAAAATGAAATAACTTAAACGAAGAAAACACTTAACAAGAAATCAATTGCACGAATTCAATAATCACCTATAATATCCTCAAATGTTAGTCCAAATTCTCAACTCTAAACAACACACAAATATTATTCAAGTTCATATTTCAATTCAAATACAAGCTTATCATTAAATGGATTTCTATGTGTGTGTGTGTGTGTGCAATCTTTTCACCTTGAACATTGTACAATCCGAATAAGTTTATGTTCATGCAAAATTTTTCAATAAATGAAGTTCAAAATTTTTCATTAAATTTTTCAATCCGAATAAATTTTCCTTCAACTCAAATTTTTCTTTCGTTCAACACTTCATTCCTTTTCTTCTTCGTTTTTTTGTTTTTTTTTTTCAATTTCACACCCCCAAACTTATTTCTTTATTGGGCAGTGAGATAAATACAATCATATTTTGAACTTTTCTTCATTTTGCATCTTAACTACCTCTTTCACTATGTGGCTCAAAACACTCCCTAAATTGACTTATGCTTTTAGGAATAAGGGATGCAATAAATGTTGAAAATATTAATATAAGGGTCTAGGCTAAAAATTAAGTGTTCAAACAAGGAAAGAGTGTCATTAGGCTTAAAGGGGAAAACTAAAGATAATTTATGTGAGGGATGGCTAAAAAAGGCTCAATCGGTCCAAATGACCTAAATAATCTTCTTAATTAAGTGTGGCCTAGAATTTCACCTCTAGAGAGATTCAAACAAATTCTAGAACACAATACATAATTCAAAATTTTCACATTCACATAAACCTTCTTCAAATTCATGCAATAAATCTAAGCAATAGACATGGTGCTCAAAATGTAGAAATTTCATCTTAATAATAAAATTTAACATAAGAGTTTACATAACTTTCAAACAATATTTACATGTTTCAAAGAATCAAATTAGGAATGAAACTAAGTTCTCATAATTGGATAAGTAAATTAAACAAAATTGGCACAATTAAATACAGCTTAAGTTCTTAAAATATGCATAAAATTAAAAAAATTATGAAAATAAACTAACCTAAAAATATCATAAAAGTGTACATTTTCCTCAATGTGAAAAGTGTGAGACCTCGACCTCTATAGACTTATTACTAGAATAGACGTGATAACACGGACTAGGGGTAATTTCGTCATTTCCCAAGGTGAGCTCCTGAAAGTAGCTTTCTAATGTTATTAAGGTCTAATTAGGCCTAAAGAATAGATGAATGATGGTAAAATAAATGAAGAAGATAGAAATACTAATAATTTCCATAGTAGGGGTAAAACTGTCATTTTGCATCTCCAGCCTAAATTTTTAAGTTTTTGTGACCCCGAGTACTTTTAGACTATTATGGACTTTGTCTCAGTGTCAAAGGAGTAAAAAGATTGTATAAAGGAACGAAGGAAGACAAGTGGCCTTGTTAAGGGCATTATTGTAAATTGTATGAAATTGTATAAACTTTAACTATAAATATCTAATCTCTAGCAGCTTTTCTTCAGTTTTTTAATAGCTTCTCTTCTTTTTCTTCATCCCATCCTCCTCTCCATTCCATGTTCCTTTGCACCTTCCATGGAAGTCTCCCTTTAAACCTTTATAACTTTCCCAAATTAACTTCATTTTTTATGTTTTTCTACACCCTTTCATAGGGGTTTTCATGCTTTTCCACTTTTACACCTCAACAACCTTCAAAACTCTTCCTTTAGTGTACTCACTCATTAACTAGACGTGTACAAAGAGAAAGAGTGATTTCCCTTATTAGCTTGAAGCATTTTGAAAGAGAATTCAACTACAAAGACCATCAAGGTGAGTATGAGTTAGGGTTAATCTCTTTAATTGTTGATAATGTCTAGTAATTAGATTTGTGAGTGTTTTATAATTGAGGTTGTTATTCATTTTTAGTGTGATTAGAGTAGTGCAAATAATAGCCATTTAATAGTAGTTGGAAGCTAGTTAGGAATGACTAGTAGAACTTGATTTAGGAAATAGCTTTTGGAATGGTATTAATGCCAAGTTGGGTTGATGGCGATGTTGTTGTGTGTGATAGGTTCCAACAAAACTCCATACCTCCATTGGGAACATTAGTCGAAGTTAGTGCCCACCAAAACATCAATAAAGACTAGTGAGTGAACTTGCATTAAAAATGTTTTGGAATAAATGATTATGTGCTTGATTAAACCACTTGAAATATTTTATTGGTTTTTCTTTAAAATTGCGTGGGAACAAGCCCTTGATAAAACGTTGTATGTTGTGAATGTGTACTATGATGAATCCTTGTGCTCCTATATTATGTGGATATTTATATATGATGTGTTCGATAGTTAATATTATGTAATAAATATAGCTGTGCATGTGCACGATGTGAGGGAGCACATGCCAGTGATGACGGGTATGGAAGTGTGAACAATGATATTGCCTATATGCGATGTGGGGGTTGCACATAATGGCATTAGTTGTGCGTGATGTAGGGGTGCACATAATGACTCTAGCTATGTGCGCGATGTGGGGGTTGCACATGAGCTAGGTGAAGAGATGGTGGTATTCGTGTTTATATATGTATATATATATATATACTTATGCAATAAAAAGATTATGAATATGGTATATAGTTGTAATGTATGTGGAATCCTGCATGTTGAACCTTGGATATTGCTGAGTAATTTCAAACTGATTTTTTTTTATCGCAGCAACATGGCCTTTTCTTGATGTAATAAGAAATTTCTTCTTGGTGTTCTGTTTCTCGCTGCAGCGAGAATGAATCTCACTGTAGCTAGAAACTCTCGTGTTGGGATGCTAGCTGCAGTCTTGTAACTCATTGCAGCTAGATACCTACTGGTGGTTTCGCTGTAGCGAGAAACCCTTTGTTTTGCCTGTCATACGTGGATAATTGCTGAAATTTTTCATTCTTTTCAACTTCATGGTTTATCATGGATTTTCAAAGCTAAGGAATTCAATAATCAGGGGTTGAATTAAGAGGCTTTACAAGAAATTAAACTAAATTGCATTATTTGTAACTAAAGTGCATCATGTTTTCAAAATCTCTTTGTATCGTTTGTTTGTTCCCTTCTTATGTTCACTCACTGAGTTTATATTCACTGTTTTCAACTTCATGTTTTCTGATCAGGAGGCAGTTGGAACCTAGGTCGAGGTGTCCACATAGATTTGTCTCCTTGTTAGGTATCTCGACATTCAATAGCTGTACATTCACCAAGTCAGTCCGCTGTAAGTCAAGAATCCTTTTTGTTTGAACATAAGTACCCTTATGTAAATTGTCAAGATATATATATATATATATATCTTAAGCAAAAGATATTTATGTTGATTAATATTGCTACTAAGAGATGGCATGAATGACATTATTTTGAATCATATAAATATGAATATATGGTTTCTATAGTATAGTATTGAAATACTTGTTGTTAAGAATTATGAAATATAGTTGTAGAAATGAATGATGAAATCGATGAATAGAATCACATAAATAGGCTTGCTTGGGCTTAGTGGGCTATGTCCATTGAGTCCATGCACCGGTCATGGCCCGAAATTTGGGCTGTGACAAAAAGATAAATAGAATAAGAAAACAAAACTCCTCTATCAATGGTGACAAAACATTGAAAGCTCAGACTTTCTTTCTCCTTATGTTCATGTTTTCCAAACCTGCATACACAACAAAACAAGCTAAAGAAAGGTTATTATTAGTATAAGCCCTACAAGTTAATCTGTGGTTGTATGGAAATTACAATTTTGAGATATTCATGCATGACATTTTGTTATTCACAATAACATTGAGGTAGTTCTTATCCATAAGTTTGTGATTTAATTACTTTTTGTACTTATGTAGATAAAGCCCGTGGAACTATATGTGCCTTGCAAAAGAATTGTATTAGGATACAATTATGAGATCCTTATGCATCAAAGCATTGTTCCTAAATGTTCCTGATCATTGTATTATTCAGACAGGGCATCAATAATACTAAAAGATCAGCACATATTATGTTCCTTACTTGTGAAGTAAGCAATCGCTATCATAGGTTGAAGTATAGAAATACTTGGAACTAACATGTGGGTGCTTGCCATGGGAGACGAAGTTCACTGAACATGACTTACCATGAGAACTGCGTTTGGTACCTCACTCAAGTGTCTATGCAATACTTCTCATGTGTCAGTTGTGTAACTACTCCCTAGACTTGAGACACCAGGTTGTCTTGTATGTGGGTACTATGCTTTAATTTCATCCCTACGGGTGCCTAAGCAAGGATGCTAAAATAGGATGTTTTTGGGTCTAGTGTGAAGCATATGAAGGCAAATGAATGGTCGAGATAGGAATCATCACCCCAATTGATTCAAAGGGAAATATCTCATTAGTTCTTGGTTGACATTGACTTAATCAAATCCTTGGCCAAGGTGATTAAGAGATTATGAAATGAGTTTCATAACTCTCCATAAAGCTAATGATATAACTGCAAGAACAAATATAGAGATCAACAAGAGTAAGCACTGCACCAATCTCTTATCATCTTTAGGATATATGATGAGGGAATGAATTACATTGACAAACTGTACACTGAAAGGTTATCAAAGAATCTTTTGACTTTCCTAACAATTAGGTGGCCATGATGCATTGCTAGATGCCAATCTTGGTCTATGGAATTGAATTAGTTAATTTAAAATTGAATATGATTTATTTAACTTAATTAATTAATTAAATTATAATTCAATTCCATTGCCAACATGTTGGGAACCTAATGGGTCACACACAAAGGTTACAATTTGGATTAAATTGAGAATGTGATGATTTAAGTTAGACTTAAATCAAATTCTAGGTTTTAACTACTAAAGACCTAGTTAAAAGGGTTTAATTAGGTATTGGTTAAATATTATAATTGTTATAATATTAAGGACTTATTTTGTAAATTTTAATAAGTTAAACCTAGATATAAATATCACATTATAGCCACTTTTTTTGGTAAAAGGAAACAAAAAAATGGTTTTTCTCCTAAATGCTGCCACTCTTGAAAAGGTTTTTTTTCTTTGAAAACTTCTTTTTTGATTTTGTGCTAGCAATCAAAGAAGAAAAAAGGACAAATCGTTATCCATTTGCTAGCACAAGCCAGTGGCATAAAGCTCTCTCCTTGAGAAGGATCCGTTATAATCGTGTGTGCATCATTGGAGGCCAAGCAATTAAATGGCAGGGACTTTTTCACACAAAAGGTGTTCATGTTTTGTCACCAAAAGGAATCCATTTGATTACGATATCACTTGGAAAGGTAAAACTTTTTCTGATTTTATGTGGTGCTTAACTTTGCATTAAACAACCAAGGTGATCCAAAGGTAGGAGGCATGGTTTTTATTTTATTTCAATTTTTTTTATTTCGCTGCATTGATGCTCTAATCATGCCGTTCCTAGTAGTTATAACTACTTATTTATAGATAAAAAACAAAAACTAACTAAAATAACAATGAAATCTAAAAGAATATAGCTTGGGTTACCTCCCCGAGAAATGCTTATTTATAGTCACTAGCTTGACTATGATACCCTATTTTTGTTGTCTACTAAAGTAATTGAGAATCTTTAGCAATCCAATTAACCTCCATAGTAATGCAGGAGACGTTGCTTGTTCACTTCGAATGTTCCAGTAGCTTCACTACAAATATCAATTGCACCACAAGGATAAATCTTGACCACCTTGTGCAGACCTGAGAACCTTGATTTTTGTTTCCATGGAACGAGCTTGACCGATTTGGTCAATAACATTTGTTGTCCCACTTTAAAATCAAGATAAATTGAAGGTGGTGAATCATGTTCATCATAACATTGTTTAGTTTTAAGATATGGTGGCTGTGGCTCTGACTTAAGAGTTTGTGTTGGCTTACTTATAAGTGGTGAAGTAGGATTACCTTTACCTTTATCAGCTGAGTCCATTCTATATCATTGAGCTAAAAAGGAACAGTATTTAGTTGCATTGAAAATAGTAAATTCAACTAACACCACACTAACTCTGAAAGTAATTCTACTTTCCTTTACATCGATGAGTGCATTACAGCGGCCCGAAATAGACGTCCTATTATGATCGAAACCTCTTAATCTTCCTCCATTTCAGGTACTACGAAGTCCACTAGAGCAAAATGTCCACTCTATCCACAAAAGTAACATGAAGTGGAACCTTCCATGCATTGTCCCCTATGTTTCCTACCGCAAGCGAAACACGAAGGAAGAAGAAGAAAACTCTACCTAGCACCTTGATGACTCTGAGGTGTAGTCCTTTTATGGCCTCTGTAATCTCCATCTCTCCTAGCCTCTATCCCTTGATGGGATCCCTGTGAGCCTTGATGATGGCCCTGTCGAGCTAAGGAATCTCTATGGCCTTGACGGCTTCTAGTCTTGGCCCTCTTGAGCTTAGGTCTATCTAATTGTCCTTCTCCATCTTTAAGCTCCAATCTCTGTGCACAGTTCGTCACTTTAGAGTAGCTAGTGAAATCATGCTACAACCCTATACAAAAGGCGTAATAGACCATTTACGAACCTCTGAGTCCACATTTTCTTTGTAACTGTCAAGTATGGGGCATAGCTAGCTAGCTTTGTGAACTTCACACTATACTCTACCATCGACATGCTTGGCGTTTGCAATAAGTCTCAACCTCACGTGCTCTAGCCTCTCACACACTATTTGGTAGAAAATGCTCTAAGAATGCTATGTTGAACTCATCTTAAGTCATCAGAGCAGCATCTGTGGCTCATCACTGAGTAACATCTCATACCACTACCGAGCTACCTTACCAAATTTAAAAAAGGCAAACTCCACTAATCTCATGCTAGTAAAACTCAATGCATTACATATCACTTTTATCTCGTCTAAGAACTCTTGAGCATCTTTGGTCGCATCAGATCTTGAAAATCATGGAGGTTTCAATCTCATGAACTCTGTCAATGAAATCTCAGATGTAACTATGTTAATCCCAAACTATCGGGTGTCATCCTAACTTTGTAAACCAGGGGAAGCCTGAACAGTAGGATGGCCCTCACCCTATCTCCTCTGGTCTAATATCTCCTGAGCTAGTAGTTCAATAGTTTGACTAACTCCTTGTAAGCCGAGGACTAAATCTTCTAGGGTAATTGGCCTCACCGGGGGTGCTACAACCTTAGGAGCTTATCCCTCAACTACAACCTTGAGACCTTGTCCTTCTATCTATGCACTAGCTAGGCTATCTGTCCTCCCTAACCTAGCCGCTCTATCGCGCCTTCCATGGCCTCTAGTAGTAGGCATACATGGTCTATCAGTTGTCTCCAAGGGAACTTCATGCTCTACTGCATCTCTAGCACTAGCCCATGTCCTAGGCAGCATATTTCACCTAGGTAAAAGCAACTTATACTGTAAAACTTGACACCATGGACTTATGACAATGCTAGACATATTTCTTAAATATAAAAAAGGTTAAACAGACAAGGAATTATTTATGGGTCTCCCATTCTCGATTTGTGCCTAGGAACACAAAACAAAAACAAGATTTCTACATACAACTCCAAACATTCCACTAGCAAACAAAGAAATTTCTAGAACTTTATAAACCTAGAGCTTTGATACAAACTTTGTCACATCTCAATTCCTAGAGGGACCGTGATCGGCTCATGAACCTAGACGAGCATAACCCGCTAGGCCGAAGCAAGCCTCCTACCATAACCTCATTAAATAATTGCTCATTACATGCAAAAGCATCTTATAACATCCATTTACACACGAAACCATCATGCATGCATTCATAAAACTCATTATACAATTAAGCTACTTNCTAACTTAATTAGTATAAGCTACAAGCTATTGGTATACATATATATATATATATATATATATATATAAGAAAAGTGCCACTATCATGGTGCACATTCACATATGCTATCAACAACACCCTTGGGTGTCCATGTAGGCTCTCGAGTCATCATCATAATCTCATACATAACATTATCAATTCAAAATGCCCAACATTGGCAACATTAACATAACATAAATGTTTTCATAGTCTGTAAACATAAACATAAAGTAATAGACCAACTTGTCAACGGAACGTGACCAACCCTTTAGCTATCAAGTGGCTGTTAGACACCTACCAAAGACTGAAGATCGGATATTGGTATCGTGACACTAATTGCTATCAAACGCTATCACTGATCTGGAACAAAATAAATTGGGAAAATAACGTTTGAGTCATAAAAACTCCGTGAGTGGATACGAGAAAGGGACAAGTCAGGGCATAAGAGTATTTCGTAAACATGCACTTGTAATCTTAGGTCTTACATAAACAATTTAATCATAGCATTCATAAAACATGTTATTTGAACACATTTAAATAGTATTCATATGAAAACAAGTTAATATAGACCATTGGGAGTCCTTTACCATTGAAATTTTCATCAAATTCAATCAAACAACCTATTATGCACCAAAACTATCGATACATTCTTGAATGTATTGATACTTCCATACATCTATCAATATATTAGTAAAATGTATTGATACATTTCACACAAAAAGCCTTCTAAAGCATTTTGCTTGGAAAGTATCAATACTTAACCCATATGTATCGATACTTTCAGCTCAAAATCAAAATTTCTAGACAAAATCCTCAGTTTTTACCATTCCTTAAGTTCCCTTACCTCTTAGGACTTTCTCTAAGGCTCAGCCTTCTTCACTAAGTATATTTTCAAGTCAACATAGAGTACAAATCATGAACAATGCTCAAACAACATTAGTATGCAACATGATATAAACATAATAATTATGATCATTCCATTAACATTAAACTCATACTTTGTGATGGTATGTCCCCCTTTATCCTTGGGCCGGCAACATACATCCCCATTGCACCTTGGGCATTTTATGATGCATCATAAGAGTTAAGTCATCACTTACACCCCATGAGAGTAGTATCAACTACACTTTTTGAGTTCTCATACCCATAGCATGTGGTATGTGGAATGTCCTTCACATACATGTTTACTCATCTCATAAGGTATATGGAATTTACATCATATACATGTTCCAATGGCATTTATCATGCTTACTCAATCATCTCATGTAGTATATGGAATATACATCATATACATAACTCATGGCATTAATCATACATACTTAATCACTGCATATGGTATATGGAATTTACATCATATACACAATCTTATAGTATACATCATGCATACTTCATCATCTCGTATGGTATATGGAATTTACATCATAAACATATTCTTATGGCATTCATCATACCAAACATGCACATTATAACATCTATAAATAAGCATACACTATCTTGTACCCACACTAGTTTGAAGATCGAAGTAATCGAGTGGACTTCAAATATAATGTGCTTGTCCTCCCTTGTTGAAAACTAATACATAGTAGAATATTTACATACATAGTAGATTCGTAAACCATTTGAAAACCATTGCATCAATCATGTCACAATCTTTAAGAATTTATTTTTTTTAGAAAATCATTTTTCATTCTTAAAACTCAAATCCTTTGATAACCACTTTAGAGGTATCATTTCAACATACATAAATAATCCTTTTCATAGAAATCATGCTAGCTTTACATATCAAAATAATTTGAAAGTAGTGTATCTACTCACCTAATTGAAGAGTCGATTCCTGGCTCCAATCATAACTCCTTCTCGACGTTATTTGTGGAGTTTTCAAGTGTTCCTTGCAAATGTGGCTGAAGGTTGCCAACCTTCAAAAAATTTGATATATTTATAAGCGAGGGTGTGAAAATACATTTTTAGCCTTTTTATTTTTTTGAAATCGATGAAATGTATCGATACATTGGCCCATGTATCGATACATTTGGTTCTGGGGAAAATGTATCGATACATTATGAACATGTATCAATACATGTTCATCAGAAACCCAATCTGGGTTAAATGTACCAATACATCATGAACATATATCAATAAATTTCATACTAAATGCAGTTTTCTGAGACAAATTGCATATAAAACCTTCCCAGCTTATTTACATTATATACCATTTAAGTAAATGTCCTCTTTATGTTTTGTTATTCATTTACTTAAGATATCTAATGTAAATAAGCATACAACCCTCCATTTGGATTCAATAAAAAATAAAAAAAATCAAAATCCAAAAGAATCAAAATCTAAATTTTGCTTTCAAGAACAAAATCAAAAAAGTTTGGTTGAAATTAAATTTACGGTCTTCATTTGCCATAGCAATCATATTCCAAAAATTATGAAAAAGTCATTTTTGATCATTTAAAATTCAAGGGAGTCATTATCGTCATTTTTTATTTCCAAAAGATTGTTCTATAAAAATCACATATTTTGACCCCTTTTAGACTTAAAAAATTTTCTACTTCAAAAGTGACAGACAATAAAATGTGTCAATAATTCTTTTGAAGGTTCAATCTAAGTTTGATGTTCAAAACATATAATCTATATGCTCACCTAAGGATTTCCTAACTTATCCTCTTACTCAATATGGGATTTCACATTTATTTAAGTAATTAAAATTTTCAGAAAATTAATTAAAACAAGCACTAAATTAACTAATAGAAATTAAAATTACTTGGAAAAGGCAATAGACTAAAATCTAGGGTTATGGGTTCATTCAACACTTCATCTGATACGAGCATATCTTATCATTTAGATTCATGGGTGGTTCTACTAACCTAGAATCCAAAGCTATGTACAAGTTTTTGTCAAGATGCTTGCACAAATACCTAACTTAACTGGGTCAATATATGTCTATAGGAATCAATTAAATAAGGTTCATTAAGCTAGTGTTCTAATTTGGCTATGTATGGCAATTGGCGTATGTCTACCCGAATCACAAATCAAATCACCTAAATGACATGAACATACATTATTCAAATCTTAATCCAATCTAAAATCTCTTTGTCGAGTCTTAATTAGATTCACAAATCAATTAATTATTGGCCAAACAATCAAAAGCATTAAGAACATATTTGAACAAGCAAAACTATACTCTTTCATAGTAAATAAAAGAGAAGCTAATATTCAAATTACATGTTGAAATCCACCATAATCCTAGAAAGATAATTTAGCTCATAATATCTAATAAAAACAATATCCAAAGAAATTTAACCATGAATCCAAGTCAAAGAAAATAAGAGAAACACAAAAATAGAAAACGGGACTAAGTGTTGAAGCTTTGCAATATCAATTCTCTCTCAAATTCTCTTGGTTTCTTGTTTTGTTCTTGGTTCCTTTTCTCCAAAGTAGTTGATGGCTGCCTCCCCCTTAAAACTTTTGAAAAAGGTCCCTTAAATGGTCTTCAAGTAACCTAATTTCCAAAATCCCTTGTTCTCCAACGCTGCAGCCTTCCTCCACCTGCTGCCTTGTGCAAAACTATAGCAGTCAAGCATATTTGAATGTCATTTTCACCTTGATACTATCTGAACTAGGAAAAGTGGTAAACATGAAAGTTTTATTCCTCTCTCTTAACTTTCCAATGGATTAAGAATCACTTCAATTGAACTTTGGAAGTGAATGGTATGATCCAAATGCCGCATCATGTTCAGTCCACACATACTACTACAGTGCCCCAAGTTAGACAAATATTTTGACCATGATTCAATCCGAACTGAGTGAAGTAGTAAACACAAAAGTTATAGCCCTTCCTCTCAGAATTCTAATAGTCTTATAATTACATCATTTTAACTACTGTATGGAGAGATATGGTCCAAAAACTGAGACATATACAAAAGAAGCCATCACCATACTTGCACCGATTTTAATTAAATGAGCCTTTTCATCAAAATTTCGACAAAAGCAATAGGAGAAATAAGCAATAACTACTCTTAAAGTAATTTAAAACAAAATAACATAAAATTAAACTAAAAATTTAAATTAACTACTCAACATGTAATCAAACTTAAACTAGAAAAACACCTAAAATGCTAAAATTTGAACCTAAAATCTCAAAGATCTAGCTATTTAAGTCCCCAAAATGTGTCAAAACAACTCTATATAATAAAGTTACTAACTACCCCTTAATAAAACATAAGATCATAAGGATTATATAAGACCATTTGTTAGGAGAGATCATGAGCCTATAATAAATGACCATTTAAGTAGATATTCAATCATGCATCAAATAGTCATATTTGCAAAGTAGTTTCTAGACATATTCAAGGTATCATTAGTTATCAAGTGTCATTCCTAATCATTTTCAAGGATCAATAAGCATTCTTCAATTTTCATCAAGCATAATCATTAAGCATCATCAAATGTTATCAACCAAGCCATATTAATCATTTAATAAGAATTCCCCAATTCATATAAGAATGGCAACTTAGGGAGAATTTCCACAATAAGAATATATCATCAAATATCAAGAGGATATCATTATTTAGGTCTCACAATCATCAATTATTCATTTAGCAAGCATTGCAGAAAATATTCTCCAAACTATATATGAAACTATCAATTTAAGGAGAATTTTCACATAAAAAATATATCATTATCAACGAAACATTACCAAGGCTTTTGCAATTGTTGTAATCATGTAAAAGAATGTTATGATCAAGGAAGCCCAAACATGATTACAAGAAATAAAATGGCTATCTTCATCAATTATGATTCCAATTTTGTTCAATGAAGTGCATGCATGATTTTTCTCTTCCACAAATATATAGTCATATACCAATTTAAAAAGGTTGCAACCATTAATGTTCAAGGTACATGCTATTCCTTAATAATTCATGATTCATGAGTAATATCAATTGACAATAAAGCACTCAACTAGTGAATACATTCAAGGTGAACATCCAAGCATCAATGAATATCAATTGTCAAGATTCAAGAAATAAGCATTCAATTGATAACTTGTAAGCCAAATTTGGATGCACACAAAGTCCTTAGATCATGTAAACATTTAAGCTCATGGAAGACATAGTCAATATTTAAATGCATATTCAAAAGACTTTTCTACTATGTCATCATAATATAATTCATGATCAAACTTGACTTGAGTTATGCAATTAAGTACCGTAAGTAATTATGCTACTTAAGTCAAGTTCTAAACTTCAATCACTAAGGTCAAGCAAGATTAAATATTATGTAAGCATTTGACTTGACCAAAAACAATAGATGAACCAAAAATATTCTTCATGATGATCAATGAGTTCACCATAATCAAATTGATAAGCTTAAGCAATAATTCAATCTTGAAACAATCATTTAAGCATGACATGAAGCGTATTTCAAGAATTGATTCTAGAGTAAGCATTTGAACATTCCATGTAACGACCCGGTACTCTCCTCGAGCCCGTGACAACCCCCACGACGTCTCGATAGACATTCATTACCCGAAGTGTCAACCAGAACCTTGCAAGGCTTTAATATCAGTTTTCGCACCTCCCTTGTGAGCAACAGTTGTTAAGTATCATGTTTTGAGAGATTATAAACTATTTTCAAATCAAAACAATAGAAAAATAATTTTTTCTCACAGAGGCATTTTGGTCATTTTTTCTCAAAAAGCTCGAAACTAGCTAAAAATGTAATATGCAAGTGGAAAACACATATTTCATAATCAAAAATAAGTTTAGATGTCTAAAACATTCATTTAAAGTAAAACTATACCTATTTGAATATAATAAAAATATTCTATTTTCTTATAAAATAATATTTATAGAGTTATCGGTAAATAATTTTTGTAGCATAAAAGCTAAATAAATTCATACGTACTGTAATACAGATAACCAAAGCATAGGATTTAATTTATAATGACCCGTGGGCCCACGAACGACCAAAAGTATCAAAAGTGATAAACCTACAGTTTTTGAGGATGCAAGTCCAACTGTAGCCCTCAACAAAGTGAGCTATCTACCGACTATCTTGAGCCTGAAATGGGTGGAAATGAGGGTGGTAAGATTATATAATCCCGGTGATTAAACAAATACCATCTAAAATAACTGAAGCTGATAAATTGAGATAGATTAAAATAGATTATCATACTGTAATTCATCACCTTTCAACTCATTTCAACCAAATAAAATCAATTCATATAAATCGAGTAATCAACATGGCTTATGAATTTCTTAAAACTTTAGCTCGTGCCAAATCATTCTCATACTCAGTTATCAAGGATACCTTGGCTTGAAGCTATCCCAACCGAGTCCACCAAGGCTGTTAAAAAGTCATGTACGCATAAATCATGTTTTGATTTTGAAAATATAGTCGTTCCTTGGCATTAGCTGAGTTCACCCTCATGTGGTGGTTTGGCGTGAAGTGAACTTTAAAGTGTTAACCCCAGGAGTTATCCATCCGCGCCTTTCATACTGAGGTATGAATATAATAGGGTTACCGTGCCCCTTTAATAGGCTGGTCCACGGAACCAGTCCACTGCAGCGACCAATATATAACCCACCAATTCAATAAAATTTAACAGCATGACATGGTAATTATTTTATTTTACAGCCTTTCAAGGCAAATTAACTGTTCATACATTTTCAACACAAATACCAATTCAGCCATTCATGCAAATATTATCATAAGCCATTCAATTCAAATCATGATTTATAACACAACAATTAGTCTCCAATTACTCCATTTTCAAAACCATCATTCAATTTCAAGACAATTTTATAAAATCATTTTCATTTAATCCCATTTTGCTTATAAAACATAAAGATTTAACATTTAAACTCATTTTCCATAAAATCATAAAATTAGATAAAACCACTTTAGATAATTATGACGATAGTAAGGTTACTCACTATTTCGGGAGTCGAATTCCAAGTACTCCAATTCTTGATCCTCGGGTACTATCTCTTTACTTTTGTCAAAATGCTCACCACCTAGACATAATGCACAATAAGCCATTTACTACATTTGTGCTAAATTGTTATAAAACCAATTCAGGCTCTATACTAATGCATGAAATGGAATTCAAATTGTTCAGATTATCGTCTAAACACGATGTTCTACACAAATTCAGTTGTGTACCTAAATAAAACGGTATTGGCCTAATTCGATCTATCACTCGATTAATTGGCCAATATGTCCAATTTAACTCCAATTAACTCCATTTTTCTTCCAATTCTCCAAATCATCAAACACAAATTAAATAACTTGAAATATGGAAAAATCATCCTCACATTTTCTCTTGAAAAATTCAGCCATGGTGGGTGCAACAATACTATGATTTTTCCTACTTGATTCTCACACCATAAATCACTAATTCCTAACCAAATCACTTGAAATAAAATCAAAATCATCATCAATATTCCACATGGAGAATTCGACCAATGATGGGTTATGGAAGAACATGAATTTTTCTTGCTTGATTTTCATGCTACACATCACTAACTAACTAAAAACACTAAAATACATTGAAATCTAACCAAATCCAAGTTCAAAACTCCTCCCCCCATGTCCAGCCAACAAGGGTATCCTCATACAAACTTGATTCTCAACCATGGAAAATGAAAAAGAATGCATAGGAAAGGTAGATCACAAGCTAGAATTGAAAAATCTTACCTTTTTTCACTTGTTTCCTTGAATTTTCAGACTTTTCCCTTGAATTTTTCCACCTAGGGTTTTTTTCTTCTTTTCTTCCTTTGTTCTTCCTTTGGCCGGCCATATGAAGAGAAATGGGTTGGTTTTGTGCTAATTTATAAGGAAAATAATAAATGGATGAGAATTTAACACATGTCACCATTCCATTGGTCCATGTGTCATACTTACCCATTAAGCAATCTCTCTCCACCACTTAAATTTCCTCAATTATCCATCATAATATTGGGTAAAATCCATGTGCTGAACAAGTGTTGGGTGGTGTAAATTTACAATTTTGCCCCTGGGGTGGCAAAATGACTATTTTACCCCTATGCTCAAAAAAATGTCAAAATTAAAATTCTTCACTTCTCAAACTCAAATTATGTTCTAAATAGTCAATCTTGATTAAACACTTCTTCCAACGTTCCAATTTTTAACCTCGAGTGGTAAAATGACCATTTTGCCCCTAGGTCATGAAAATTCCAATTTGACTCCAATGTCATGTATGCTTTATAACCCCATTGATGCCTCAAAGATTTATCTTAACTTGATCATTGCATCTTATGCAATACCATAATTCCTAAGAGTCATCTCTTTTCCTCGATTATCTTTCATGCCTCTTACATAGATTGTATCCTTATTGCATTCTGATATTGATTTGTCACTTAAGACTCAGACTCATTTGAATCATGTATGCCTCAAGCATTTTCGAATTCCAATTTCCATAATATATTAGGAAATTTTCATTATCTGACTTCATTATTAAGGTCAACTTCTATCATCCTTTGTTCCACTCTTTCATATGAATATAACATCATTCTTCCTTAACCAATTTAAAAATTATACTTGAAATTACAAGACTCGAAACTAGATTCTTCTCAAGTACTTTTTCAATATTAATACTAATATCACTCTCAGCTTATGGCTTCCTTTTCTTTTATAACCACATAACTTAGTGCTTGCTTTCACGAGATCCATGGCAGAACTTCTCTTGAGTATTTCCTTGGGGATATCTATCTTAAACTTATGTCTCAAAACATGTGATCACTTAACCCGTAACTTAGCCATTTATGTGGCATCCCCTTCGGGGCCCACTCCAAGGTATTGTTATGTCTGGATCCCCATCACTTGACTTACTCAGAACCCCATGCCTAAGGGTGGCACGACAGGCCCTACAGGACCTTCTCGCCAAGTTTTGAACCCCAGACCTTTTGCTCCCCCCCAAAGGGAACACCTTTAACCATTTCAGCTTTAACTCATTCATATCAATACCTTCCAAAACCTTAAAACTCCAGTTAACAAAACTTAGAATCAAGTTCAATGACTTTAGGTCAACTCGTAAGTTCAACTTCACATCTGTCTCATTTTATTCATGCATCCTAGACATGAAGTGTTCATAGCACCGCGGCACGGTGGTTGTTGGAGTTTACTCAATCAATGTTATTCATCTATATTTAAGGTTACTACACTAATCATTCTCAACCGTTTGGTTTCCCTCCAAGCTTACATCACAATTTCCATAACCATTTATATCCTCTTGTGCTTATCACATATAATAGGTAAAGTCGATATTTTCAAATTCATCTCATCCTATAAAACTTGTCAACAATCAATAAATCCCACTTTAGAATACTCTTTCCATATTGTATAGTAACTTCACTATATAGTATCACGGCACTATGTTCCTCCATTCTACTATCATGCATACTCCATAGAATTTAATTAAAAGATTTATGTACCTTAACTAATGCTAATTCCATTTAATCATATCTTAAATACTCCAAACTTGTAAATTACAACTCCAAGTGTATGTCCATATATTGATAATCTTTATATATTTCATGATCATGAAAACTACAACTTACAAACTAGCTTTCTATCATATGCACACTATTAGAACATTAATTTCAACATGTTTAATTCTCCTTTGGTGGTATGTTAAGATCATTCCTGGATACATTTCCATATTAACATTGATATGCCTTTACCATAGCATTTAGTGCAAATTTGATGAAGGAATTGTCTCCAAATAACTCTTAAATACATAATTATCAAATTGTATACCACTAAATGTTAAGATCTTGACTTTATTCATCAATAACCAATCACATTTATTAAGTGAATAATTTACTTAATTATTACACCTTGCCTTTGTGATTATAAGATCAAAGTTGTCCTAAACTTAGGATGCAGAAGTTCTCTCTCTTAGAGTATATCCAAACATCAACATTTTCTAAATTCCTTACTCTAGGGAAATCACCTTCAAGACTGATCATTCATATCATAGACCACACTTTGAACCAAATAAACTTTTAAATTGATCTTTCAAGTAATTCGTATATCAATCTCAATTATAGAACTTTATATGGCACTTAGACTAGATTCGACATTTCCAAGTCATTTAACCTCAAGCTACCAATTCCACAGTTAGTCTTTTAATCCCTTGGCTCTCCCTTTTTCTATGCATAGCAAAGTTCAAGCTCATCCTTAGAGGAGATTTGTTTACTAATTTCTTACTTCATGACCACACATCAATTATAGTAATCATTGATACTCACTCTCGAGTTAATTCACGTGCTTATGTCCATGAACTATAATAGGTCCAATTAATTCTTGAAATCTCATAATCACTTAATTGAAATCAACATCAGTTCCCTCTATGCTACTGTACCAATTCAACACATATTCACATATAAAATATTTTAAAATCCCAACACCACTTTTATATGGGCATAACAGGCTCAATTAACATACTATTCTTATCTTCATGCACATAAGTATGGGTTTACTCTTATCTCAATGCTTAATTTATACACTCCAAGTAAATTACAACCATCACTATTCATTCTAATCAAAGTGTGCCCATTATTACCATTATCACACGTGCTCTTTTATATTAACCCCAATACAATCCATAGTCCCCAAATCTTTTTTCCAATTGACAACCATGAGTTCAATTATAACTCCACAAAATGAATAAATTATCACGGCCTATTAGACCAACTCCAAATTTCTCCATCCTTAATCAGAGGGATATATCATTTCAATAATCTTTCATTGGGAGCATTCATTTTAAGATCTCTCTAATACTGGCTCGTGTCACGAGTGGCATCTTAAACCCGAACAACGACCCTACTTATGACCTTTGCATGACATTAACAAGGAAGTGGATTACTGGGAACATGAGTTCATATAGCTCCCTGTCTATGACTTATGCTCCCATAAAATATATAAGAAGAAACAGAACGAGTCTAAACAACTCCAAATTCTATATGCAGATGCACGTATTCTATTCTATCAAACCTAACTTAACTTAACTTAACTTGGGCCACACTGACACTGTAGTTTTTAAAACAACTTTAAAACAACTTTAAACCCAAAAGCTCTAATCTTTAAAACCAAAAGCTCTTATACCACTATAATTGTCATGACCAGATACTCCCCTCGAGCCCGTGACAACCACCGCGACGTCCGGATAGACATTCATTACCCGAAATGCCAACCGGAACCTCGCAAGGCTTTAATATCAATTTTCGCACCTCCCCTGTGAGCAACAGTTGTTAAGTATCATGTTTTGAGAGATTATAAACTATTTCCAAATCAAAACAATAGAAAATTAATTTTTTTCTCACAGGGGTATTTTGGTCATTTTTCCTCAAAAATCTTAAAACTAGCTAAAAATGTAGTATGCGAGTGGAAAACACATATTTCTTAATCAAAAATAAGTTTAGATGTCTAAAACATTCATTTAAAGTAAAACTATACCTATTTGAATATAATAAAAATATTCAATAAAATATTCTATTTTCTTATAAAATAACATTTATAAAGTTACCGGTAAATAATTTTTGTAGCGTAAAAGCTAAATAACTTCATACATACTGTAATACAGATAACCAAAGCATAAGATTTAATTTACAGTGACATGTGGGCCCACGAACAACCAAAAGTATCAAAAGCAGTAAACTTACAGTTTTTAAGGATGCAAGTCCAACTGTAGCCCTCAACAAAGTGAGCTATCTACCGACTATCTTGAGCCTGAAATGGGTGGAAAGGAGGGTGGTGAGATTATATAATCCCAGTGAGTAAACAAATTCCATCTAAACTATCTAAAGCTGAGTAAATGGAGATAGATTAAAATAGATCATCATATTGTAATTCATCACCTTTCAACTCATTTCAACCAAATAAAATCAATTCATATAAATCGAGTAATCAACATGGCTTATGAATTTCTTAAAACTTTGGCTCGTGCCAAAATCATTCTCATACTCAATTATCAGGGATACCTTGGCCTAGGGCTATCCCAACCGAGTCCGCCAAGGCTGTTAAAAAGTCATGTATGCATAAATCATGTTTTTATTTTGAAAACATAGCTATTCCTTGGTGTTGGCTGAGTTCACCCTCACGTGGTGGTCTGGCGTGAAGTGAACTCTAAAGTGTTAACCTTAAGAGTTTTCCATCCACGCTTCTCATACTGAGGTATGAATATAATAGGGTTACCGTGCCCCTCTAATAGGCTGTTCCACAGAACCCGTCCACTGCAGTGACCAATATATAACCCACCAATTCAATAAAATTCAACAGCATGACATGGCAATTATTTTATTTTACGGCCTTTCAAGGCAAATTAACTGTTCATACATTTTCAACACAAATATCAATTCAGCTATTCATGCAAATATTATCATAAGCCATTCAATTCAAACCATGATTTATAACACAACAATTAGTCTCCAATTACTCCATTTTCAAAACCATCATTCAAATTCAAGACAATTTTATAAAATCATTTAATCCCATTTTGATTATAAAACATAAAGATTTACCATTTAAACTCATTTTTCATAAAATCACAAAATCAGATAAAACCACTTTAGATAATTAAGACGATAGTAAGGTTACTCACTATTTCGGGAGTCGAATTCCAAGTACTCCGATTCTTGATCCTCGGGTACTATCTCTTTACTTTTGCCAGAATGCTCACCACCTAGACATAATGCACAATAAGCCATTTACTACATTTGTACTAAATTGTTATAAAACCAATTCAGGCTCTATACTAATGCATGAAATAGAATGCAAATTGTTCGGATTATTGACTAAACACGGTGTTCTACACAAATTCAATTGTGTACCAAAATAAAACAATATTGGCCTAATTTGATCTATCACTCGATTAATTGGCCAATATGTCCAATTTAACTCCAATTAACTCCATTTTTCTTCCAATTTTCCAAATCATCAAACACAAATTAAATAATTTGAAATATGGCAAAATCATCCTCACATTTTCTCTTGGAAAATTCGGCCATGGTGGGTGCATCAATACTATGATTTTTCCTACTTGATTCTCACACCATAAATCACTAATTCCTAACCAAATCACTTGAAATAAAATCAAAATCATCATCAATATTCCACATGGAGAATTCAACCAATGATGGGTTATGGAAGAACATGAATTTTTCTTGCTTGATTTTCATGCTACACATCACTAACTAACTAAAAAGACTAAAATACATTGAAATCTAACCAAATCCAAGTTCAAAACTCCTCCCCCCATGTCCGGCCAGCAAGGGTATCCTCATGCAAACTTGATTCTCAACCATGGAAAATGAAAAAGAATGCATAGGAAAGGTAGATCACAAGCTAGAATTGAAAAATCTTACCTTTTTCCACTTGTTTCCTTGAATTTTCAC
This sequence comes from Theobroma cacao, assembly GCF_000208745.1. Taxonomy (NCBI): domain Eukaryota; kingdom Viridiplantae; phylum Streptophyta; class Magnoliopsida; order Malvales; family Malvaceae; genus Theobroma; species Theobroma cacao. The sequence goes on from NC_030855.1 coordinate 13,350,800, forward strand.
ACTTTTCCCTTGAATTTTTCCACCTAGGGTTTTTTTCTTCTTTTCTTCCTTTGTTCTTCCTTGAGCCGGCCATATGAAGAGAAATGGGCTGATTTTGTGCTAATTTATAAGGAAAATAATAAAGGGATGAGAATTTGACACATGTCACCATTCCATTGATCCATGTGTCATACTTACCCATTAAGCAATCTCTCTCCACCACTTAAATTTTCTCAATTATCCATGATAATATTGGGTAAAATCCATGTGCTGGACAAGTGTTGGGTGGTGTAAAATTACAATTTTACCCCTAAGGTGGAAAAATGGCTATTTTACCCCTATGCTCGAAAAAATATTGAAATTAAAATTTTTCACTTCTCAAACACAAATTATGTTCTAAATAGTCAATCGTGATCAAAAACTTCTTCCAACATTCCAATTTTTAACCTCGGATGGCAAAATGACCATTTTGCCCCTAGGTCATGAAAATTTCAATTTGACTCCAAATCGGTCCTTGAACCCCGAATCATCATTTTAAATCATTCTAGGGTTTTACAATTTTCAATTTCATCTTAAAATCTCTATTTGGACTAGTTCAAGGCTTAATTCAACTTAATTATACCATTTGGTACATTGTCGTCCTTTAACAATTTTCGACATACCCAAGTAAGCAAACATGCATTCTTATGAATGAATGGCATAATAAACATATTGTAGAGCTGGGCTTGACATTCCAATTCTCAAGACATGATAATTCAATGTAAGAACACATGATAAATAATAAATTCAAGAATTTATGAACAATTTCTTATTTTTCAATTTTAACATTGTAAGCACAAGGAAAATATTTGCACCAAATGATTGTGAGAGTGTTCATAATGCATGTTTTAGGAGCCAATAATCATCAAAAGAAATTCATGGAACAATTTAGCATAATGGACAAAAAGTGAAGTAATGAGACATTTTAAGACTTTTTAAAAAAATACTTGCCCATTTTGCTAATGTTTTGTAGGTTTCTGTTGCATTTAAATGTGGTGCGTCCACAAGACAAGCAACTTTGTTAATTATTTTTGGATAATTAATAAATATTCAATTAATTAATGTTGGGTATTATTATGATATTTCTTAATTGAATAATTAAAAAAAAAACGTTTGAGATAGGATATTAATTTAAATTTAATTTTTTTAAATTTAAATAAGAATTATTTATTCATTGTATTTAAATTTAAATTGTTTAAATTTAAATAAAGATTAATTATCTTTAAATTTAATTTGTTTAAATTTAAAACTAATATCCTATCTCTATATCCCTAATATGTCTATAAATAGTAAATAGACGTACTAGTTTTTTCACATAATCAAGAGTGAACGTGAGTTGTTCAGTAAGTCAAAAAAACCAAAACCTCTTTTCTTTTTTTTTCACTTCATTCTTGAGGCATCATCAAAGGCTAGAGGGTTTTGGAACGTATAATTCATTGTGGAGGACTCTAGTAGCCACTCCATAACAACCAGAGTGACGAGATCATTGTGTTCAAGAAATTGGATTTATAAGCCAAGCTTTTTTTATCAAAAAGGGAGTGGAATTTTTATCTGAAAAGGTAGGCTCACCTCCCAACAATGGTATTAGAGCCAGGTTTTGGCTTGCTTTTATCTTTCTAATTTGTGTATATTTTGAAAGTATGTTTTAGTGATGATTTTAATTAATTTAAATTACCAGTGTATGATTTATTATGTATAAATCTATAATAGATATGTCCTATTTTTCATAAGCTTTCTAATGATGTATTATATCATAAAAAAAAATAATGCAAATTTATTTTTGTTGAAACTGATATGGGGAAGGAGTAGGCTTTAATCCAATGCAAACAGATGCATTGGTCTAAGGCCACGTGGCACCTTATGGATGGCAGCAAAACAAAAAAAAATGGGGAAAAGAAAATACAACTAGCAAGATTCAAACTTGCACTAACAAAGTCACTGAGAATTTAAAAAATACCTTTCAACCACTACACCAATGAAGCATCCTTGAGATGAAAGTGCGACAAATAATAAAGACCAATAAGGTTTGGACACAACCACAGAGGGCTTGATGTGGCAGTTGTTGGGTGAGGGTTGATCATGCATCATAAACAAACAAAAATGCAATGCAAATAAAATTAACAAATTGAACTATGCCTCCCCCTCATAGGATCTTTTCCAGGACAAATTGACTATAGAATTAAATTAATAAATAAAATATATGATCATATCACTTTACCTAAATAACAAAGGTTGATGAATCTGTTATTAAACCACCAAATCAGCCTTCGAAAAGCTCAACCACCTCAACCCAGTTGTTGCAAACCAAAGTTGTCCAAGGAATCCTTGTGTAGCCTTTAATGGTAATCCACACTAATGAATTAGAAAATCTTTCTTTAAGGATTGAGATTGTTATGCCTTGACAATTTGCTAGAAAATATGAGTTTCATAAACTCATAATCCACATAAAAATTTGGAGCTGAGCACACAAAAGAAATCAAATGAATGAAAAACTAATTTTCTTCACACAAGGAACAGCAAGGTTAAATAAAAAATTTCTAATGTGCCGTTCATCTAATTTTTCAACCACTTTTTTTTTTTTCTTTAGAGGCTATAGCAAGGTATTTGTACCTTGGATTAATTTTAAACTCTAATTACAAAGCTATTTTGTAATTTTCAATTAATCCAATTATCATGACCTAGTACTCCCCTCGAACTCGTGACAACCGTCACGGTGTCCCAATCGACACTCATTACCCGAAATGTCAATTGAAACCCCGCAAGGCTTTAATATCAGTTTCTCATTTCCCCTATGAGTAACCGTTGCCTAATATCATGTTCTGAAAGATTTTAAGCTATTTCCAACTGAAATCAATAAAAAAATGATTTCTGTCTCACAAGGGCATTTTGGTCATTTTTCCTCAAAAGTTTCGAAACCAACTAAAAATGTAGTATGCGAGTATAAAACACATAATTCATAATCAAAAATAAATTTAAACGTCTAAAACTTTCATTTAAAAATGAAATTATAACTATTTGAATATAATAAAGATATAGAATAAAATATTCAATTTTCTCATAAAACAATATTTTTAGAACACTGCGTAAATAATTTTTGTAGCGTAAAAGCAAAATAAATTCATATATATTGTAATACAGTAAGCCAGAGTATTTAATTTAATTTACAGTAACAAGTGGACCCCCCAAATGACAAAAATGAACAAAGGCTGCAAATCTACAGTTTTTTAGGAAGTAAAGCCAACTGTAGCCTTTGACGATATTGGCTATCTACAACCTATACTGAGCCTGAAATGGGTGGAAAGGAGGGTGGTGAAATTATATAATCCCAGTGAGTAAACAAATACCATCTAAAATATCTAAAGTCGAGTAAATGGAGACAGATAAAATAGTTCAACATATTGTAATTCAACACCTTTCAGTTTGTTTCAATCAAATAAAATCAATTCATATAAATCGAGTAATCAACATGACTTATAACTTTCTTAAAACTTTGGCTCATGCCAAAATCATTATCATACTTAGTTATCAGGGATACCTTGGCAGAGGGCTATCCCAAACTGAGTCCGCCAAGGCTATTAAAAGTTATGTACGCATAAATCATGTTTTTATTTTGAAAACATAGTCGTTCCTTGGCGTTGGCTGAATTCCCCCTCACGTGGTGGTTTGGCGTGAAGTGAACTCTAAAATTCATACCTCGGGAGTTACCCCATTCGCCTCTCCAACCAAGGTAAAATATAACGGGATTCCATGCCCCTCTAATAGGCTGGTCCACAGAAAACCCGCCCCTTGCAGCAGCTTAAATCCACCATACAATAAAATTTTGACAACATGACATGACTAATATAATACTATCTAGCTTGTAAATGTAAAACAGAACAATTCATACAGTTCACCAAAAACACAACCCAGCCAGTCATGCCAACACATTAACAAAAGCCATCAATTAAAATCATACATTTACAACACATCAGGGGTTTCCAATTACTCTATTTTCAAAATCATCATTCAATTTCAAGATAATTTATAAAATCTTTTCGTTTAAACACATTTTGTTTATAAACATAAAGGTTTACCATTTAAACCCATTTTTCATAAAATCATAAAATCAGATAAAACCACTTTAAATAATTAAGACGATAGTAAGGTTACTCACAATGTCTAGAGTGCAAATTTTCGAAGTACTTTGACTACTGGTCCTCGAATGCAATTTCCTTGCCTTTATCGGAGGACTCACCACCTTGACATAGTACAAAATCGAGAAACTTACTACTATGGTACTAAATCGAAATTAAACTAATCTAGACTACTAATGCATGATATGGAATGCAAAATGCACGGGTTACCATCTAAACCCGGTATTGGCCTAATTCGTCTTATCACCCGATTAATTGGCCAACGCGTCCAATTTAGCTCCAAATTGCTCCATTTCTTTTCCAATACCTTAATTCACCAAACACAAGTCAAATAACCTAAAATTTGGCAAAACCATCTTCACTTTTCTTCTTAAAATTTTTAGTCAATAATGGTGCATTAACACCGTGATTTTTCCTACTTAATTTTCTCACCATTATTCATCATTTTCTAAGCCATTTCTCTTGAAATAATAACAATCTATCACCCACACACATCAAGGAAGATTCGGCCAATGAAGATTCATGGGGAAAATGGATTCTTTTCTTGTTGTTTTGCTTCTAGACATGGTAAACTAACTAAAAACACTAACATAACTTAAAATCAAATCAATCTAACATCATTCTCTCTCCATACCCATTCCGACCAGCCATGAATTCATCATGAAAACATGTAATTTAACCATGGAAAATGAGGAGACATGCATGGGAAAGGTAGATCACAAGTCAAAATCAAGAAATTTTACCTTTTGTCACTTGTTTCCTTGAATTTCCCACACTTTTCTCTTGAAATTCTTCACCTAGGGTTTTTGTTTTTCTTTTCTCCCTTTGTTCTTCTTTGTTTTTGGTTTGGCTGGCCATATGAAAGAAAATAGGCTGATTTTATGCTTATTTTAAAGCTAAATAAATAATGGATATAAACTTGACACATGTCACCACATATTGGTCCATTTATAATTTCTTAACTATTAATCTTTGTCTCTCCACCACTAAAATTTCTTCAATTATCCATGATAATATTGGATAAAATCCATGTGCTGGACAAGTGTCGGGTGGTGTAAAATTACAATTTTGTCCCTAAGGTGCCAAAATGACTATTTTACTCCTATGCTCGAAAAAAATGTCAAAATTAAAATTTTTCACTTCTCAAACTTAAATTATGTTCTAATAAGTCAATCTTGATCAATTTTATTTAAAAATTTTATCCAACACCCACATCTTAACCTTGGGTGGCAAAATGACCATTTTACCCTTAGGTCATGAAAATTCCAATTTGACTCCAAATCGGTCCTCAAACTCCGAATCACCATTTAAAATCATTCCTAGATTGTAAAATTTTCAATTTCACCCTAAAATCTCTATTTGATCTAGTTCAAGGCTTAAATCAACTTTGTTATACCTCTAGATACAATATCGATTTTTGTAAATTTTTTGGAACTCTCCTAGCATGCAAACATACTATCCATCACATGTATGTCATGACAGGTATTTTATAAGGTTAGGCTTTACACCAATAATGTGATTAAACAATTTAATTAAGTCCTTAAGAAGTTCAATTAACTTAATTATTTAATTTAATCAATTAGGCCTAATAACTTAATTAAACAATTTAATTAATTAAGCCTAACAAATTAATTAAACAATTTTAATTAATTAGGCCTAATGACTTAATTAAACAATTATAATCAATTAGGCCCAATGACTTCTTAATTAAACAATTTAATAAATTAGGCCCAATGACTTAATTAAACAATTTAATTAATTAGACACAACTTAATTAAACAATTTTAATCAAGTGCTTGGGAAGCTTATAACTTCTAATTTGATTAAGTCCAACTTAATCACCTCTCCCATTTTATTTTCAACATTCATTTTAGGTGTATGACCCATTAGGCATCTAACATGTTGGCCATAAACTTAATATATAATTCTTAAGTTAAACTTAGAATTAGAAATTTAAATTGCTTTAAATTTATCATTAATCAAGTCAACTATCTAGAGTTTATAGACCAAGATTGGGATCTAGCAATCCATCATGGCCACCCAAATGTTAGAATAGCCAAGATGGTTTGACTCAACCTTTTAGTGATCAACCTTTCAGTGTAATTCATTCCCTCATCATATATGCCGGAGATGATAAGAGCATGATGTAGTGTCTACTCTTATTGATCTATGTATTCATTCTTGAAGTTCGATCATCAGCTTTACAAAGACTTATGAAACGCCTTTCATAATCTTGAAGTCACCATGGCCAAGGACTTCAATAAGCTAATATCAACCAAGAACTATTAAGATATGTCTCCTGAATCACTTGGGGTGATGATTCCTATCTTGACCACTCATTTGCCTTCACATGCTTCATGTTATACCCAAAAGCATCCTGTTTTGGCATCCTTAGTTAGGCACTCGTAAAGATGAAATCAAAGCATAGCACTCTACGCATAAGACAACTTGATGTCTCAAGTCTAAGGAGTATTTACACAATTGACACATGAGAAGTATTGCATAGACACTTGAGTGAAATACCAAATGTAGTCCTCATGGTAGGTCATATTCAGTGAACTTGTTCTCTTAGGCAAGCACTTATATTCTAGTTTTAAGTATCTCTATGCTTCAATCTATGGGATCGATTATGTCACGACCCAAATTTCGGGCCATGATTAGCGCATGGGCCCAATGGACGTAGTCCACTAAGCCTAAGCAAGCCTATTAATATAACATTTTCACCATTCCATTAAAAGTTGCTAAGCACATTTTATAACTTTGAATCAAAATAATACTAAACATTGCCATCTCATAGTGGCATACCAATCAAAGAGTACATATATTATCTAAACATAATTTAATAATTTACATCGGTTTGTCTATACACAACAAAAGAGTATTCAACTTCCAATGAAGAGACTCAGACGAATGTACAGTTACTGAATGTCGAGACACCTACCAAGGGTCAAATATACGAAGACACTTCGACCTAGTTACCAGCTGCCTCGTGATCTGAAAATATGAAGTTGAAAACGGTGAGTATAAACCCAGTGAGTGAACAAGAAAGGGAACAAGCATACCATAAGGAATGTTTAACGAAATCATGATGCATTCATTTTTCAGAACAATGCAATTTGTTTTAGTTCTTATTAAAACCCTTCATGTAAACCCCACATGAGTAAATCACTTTATGAAAAGGGTCCATGCTCAGCAAAGGATTTGGAGAGTGAAAACTTTAATAGCATTCATGTGAATCAGGTCAAATAAACGATGGGTCCTCGCTGCAGTGGAAAGACATTAGCTACAGCGAGAATGAATTTTTGCTGCAGCGACACTTGACTTAAATTATCGACTAATCGAGGGTTTCTTAACTTGTCGAGGGTTTTTCACCAAACCTCCTCATTTTAAACTTAATTCATTTATTCCTTAATGTTGAAGTCCATGCTCAATTATGGTATCAAAGAAATGGAAAATAGGGTATCAATCAAACCAAATGAGGAGCAAAATTGAAAGTTTTTCGCTGCAGCGAGAATGAATCTCATTGTAGTGAAATTTTTGGTCTCAAAACAAAAAGATTCTTGCTGCAATGAGAAGCTACAGTTACATTCTCACTGCAGCGAGATTCCAGCCAGCACCACCCCTCCAAACCTGAGAGTTTCTCGCTGTAAGAAACAGGGCATCAGTAAAAAAATTCCATTCCCCTCAAGAAAAAGCTATCCTGTTGTGTTAACAAAACAACATGAAACACATATAAATTCCCAAAATTCAATCAATCAAATTCTCACATTTTGCATTACAACCATAAACCATATATGTATATATATATATATATATATATATATCAATCATCATGCACACCCTCCCATCATCATCAGCTCATATGCATCGGCTTATGTGCACTCCCACTCGCACATAGCCGGGTCAGCATCGACTTATGTGCACTCCCACTCGTACATAGTCGAGCCAGCATCGGCTTATGCACACTCCTACTTGCACATAGCCAGGTCAATATCATTACACAACATTATTTATATATATATATCTATATATATATATATATCAACATAATGTAGTAATACAATAATCCATAATAGCCACATGTCACACATAGAGACAATTTATCAAAGGCTTGTTCCCAAGGCACCCATTTTAAGAAAGATTGAATAAATCATTCACATTCCCAAAACTATTTTTGAAATGCAAGTTCACTCGCTTGTATCTTGTTAAACCTTTTATCGACTCTACTTCTCTAATTGTCCAAATGGGGCGATGGGGCTTCGTTGGAACCTATTATCACATTAGCATCACCATTAATTCAAGCCACACACTTATAAATTCTAAAAGCTTTTCTTAGCTAGCTTCAATGGCCATTTAAATGGCTATCTATTCTCACTACCCTTATCACTCTAAAATGAATGAACAACCCCAACTACCAATTCACCCCCAAATCTAAACACTAATCATTCTCAACACTAAAATCAACTTTAGTTTACTACTCACCTTAATAGCTTTGTAACCTTGAAATTATTTCCAACAATTTCCAAGCTATTATAGGGGCTTTCTTTCTCTTTCTCTCTCTAAACACCTAACTAGTGAGAGAAAGTATGGAAGTGGTATTTTTCAAGGGTTTTAAATTGAGAAAGTGAAATAGCACAAGGGTTCTAGTCAAAAGGGCACAAAGCTATGAAAATTAGAGCTAGAGAGAGAAAGTTATGAAAGTTTCATACCAAGCTTCCATGGAGGATGGAAGCAACGTGAAATGGAAGATGAAGAAGGAGAAAAGCCACTAGAGAATGTAAAAGCTGCTAGAAGGAAGAGATATTTGTAGCCCATGCTTATCCACTCCACTTAAATTACCAAAATGCCCCTCCATAAATTAGCTTGTTCTCCTCCAACCCTTTATGAAATCTTTTTACTCCTTTGACATTGGGACAAGGTCCATAATGGTCTAGAAATGCTCGGGTACATGAACACTTAAAAATTCTAACCTGAGGTAAAAAATGACCATTTTGCCCCTATCGTGAAAATCATCAAAATTTTTATTTCCTTGTCATTTTACCCATATTTTCATCATTCATTTATACCTTAGGCCTACTTAAGCCTTAATATTGTTTAAAACTTACTTTTAGGGGCTTACAAATGAAATGATAAATTTACCCCTAATCAGGGATATCGCGTGTACTTCTTTCTACGAGTCTATAAAGGTCAAGGTCTCATAGATTACATACTTCTAAAGTAAAGAACATAAAATATACTAGTCTCTAAGCATCATTGATGTCTAGTTGCAATGACACATTGACTAAGAACAATTTGAGATTATGCTTTGATGCATAGGGATCTCATAACTACAACCCATTATAGTTCCCTTGCAAGGCATATTAACCTAATGGACTTCATCCAATTAGACTTATAACTTATTATAATTGTTGTCTTATTGATGAAGGAAAACCTCTAATCATTTAACACGAATGATATTATTGCATGATTGGAATCAAGCCTTTGTGAAACCTCGACCTTCATAGACGCATAACTCGAGGTGAAACTTATGTTTAAAGGTTTAATTTAAGCTAATGATGCTAGTTTTACATTACTTATAATTGTTTTATGTCGTTATAAGAGTAGGATCAAAAATAATTTTAATTGGTGAAGAAAGGTGCATAATGAACTGTAGCCCTATTTGCATACATTTTTGTTTTTCAAGTATATCTCCCACTACAGAAGTTAAAATAACATGATTTTTCAATCATTAGAAAGCTAAGAGGTAGGGCTACAACTTTGATGTTTACCACTTTTCCCAGTTCTTGAGGAAAAATGGTCAAAATCTTTGTCGAAGTGAAAGGACTGTGCTAGAAGAACAGAAATTGGCAAAATGTTTGAGCGCCGCGGCCCTCATCTTAAATTCCACAAATAACTAGATTTTGGGGTTTTTGAAGCTAGGACTTTTGGCGGCTACTTAAGGGACCTCTTTTAAGGGATTTTGGACCATTCCCTAGTGTCAAAAGAGTAAAAGATTGCACAAGAACAAGAGAAAGACAAGTGGCATTGCTAAGGGCATTATTATAATTTCATGGACAATTGGATAAGCTTTAACTATAAATATCTTCATTCTCTAGCACCTTTCTCAGATTTTCAGCACTTCATCTTCTTATTCTTCCTCCCATCCTACATTTCTTCACCTTCCATGGGAGTACTTTTCAAGCTTTCATAACTCTCTAAAGTTAGCCTTCATTTTCATGCTTTTGTGCATTTTTTTTATAGAACCTCTTATGCTCTTTCACTCTTTCACCTTAAAACCCTTGAAATGTCTTAGATCAATACTTTCTCTCACTAACTAGGGTTTTAGAAAGAGAAAGAAAAACCTTTTATAATAGTTTGGGAATTCTTGAGGAGATATTCAATTGCAAATCTAGCAAGGTGAGCATTGAAATTGAGTTGATATTTTAGTTGTTGATAATGATTAATAGTTAGATTTATGAGTGTTTTGTAGTTGAGGTAGTTTATTCATTTTGATGTGATTATAATAGTGCAAATAAATAGCCACTTGATGGTAGTTTGAAGCTAGTTAGGAATAACTAGTGGAACATGATTTTGGAGATAGCTTTTAGAATTATGGTAATGTGATTGAGTTGATTATGATGCTAATGTGTGATAGGCTCCACTGAAACCCCACATCACCATTCGGAGCATTAGTGGAAGTTGGAGTTGCTTTAAGAATCAACAAAGACAAGTGAGTGAACTTGCATTTCAAAACCGTTTTGGGATGTGTGAATGTATTTGGACAAATATTTTGAATGATTTATCCAATTCTCTTTAAAAAAAAAGAGTGCTTGGGAACAAGCCCTTATGAAATGTTTTTATGTTGTGAAATGGAAAGTGTGATGAATCCATGTGTTTCGGTGTAATGTTGATATATATATATATATATATATGTATAGTACATTGGTAGATAATATTGTGTAATGGATATAACCATGTGTGTGTGTACGATGTGAGGGGATGCATATACCGGTAATGACGGTGGTGAGGTAGACGGATGATGATATTGCCCATGTGCACGATGTGGGGGGATGCACACGATGACTCCAGCTATGTGCACGATGTGGGGGGATGCACGTGAGCTGGGGAGGCGGTGGATGTATATATATACATATATGTTTGCATATGTTCACATGAATCAATGCAATAAAGATTTTATGAATAACATGTGTGACTATAATGTATGTGGAATCCTGCTTGCTGAACCTTGAGCATTTTTTTTTAGTGTTTTAAAGCATTGCAGTGAAATGGTTTATTTGGGATGAAAAGAAGTCTTTCTTGTTACTTTGTTTCTCGCTGCAGCAAGAATGAAACTTTCTCATTTGGCGGGTTTTTGCCATATTTTCCACTTCTCCAATTTCATGTTGAATATGAATTCTCTATCATCACATGATTTATCAACCAAGGGTTCAATTGAGGGTTTTTAATAAGGACTTAAGCTAAAGTGCATCGTTTTCAAATAAGTGCATTATGATTTCAAACTTTTCCTTATTATATTGCTTGTTCCGTTCATATGTTCACTCACTGGGTTTATACTCATCGTTTTCAACTTCATGTTTTCAGATCAAGAGGCAGCTAGTATCTAGGTCGAGGTGTCTTCATATATTTGACCCTTGGTAGGTGTCTCGGCATTCAGTAGCTGTACATTCGTATGAGTCTCTCTACTGGAAATTGAGTCTTCTTTTTTATATGTATAGACAAACCTGATGTAAATTGTTAAGACATATATTTTAGACAATGTATGTATATTTGGATTGGTATGCCACTAAGAGTCGGAAATGGTTAGCATTATTTTGGTTTGAAATTACGAAATGTGACTTTAGTAACTTTGATGGAATAATGAGTAGGATAATACAGATAGGCTTGCTTGGGCTTGATGGACTATGTCCATTGAGTCCATGTGCCGGTCACGGCTTGGAAATCGGGTTGTGACAGCCTCAACTAATCCCAATTGGCTGTAGGGCTCATCTCAATAGTAGCCACATGGCGCCAATGGATATATTTTTCTTAATTGCATTTTTACCCCACAAGTTTCTATTTTTACAAAATGACCTTAAAATTTTTTGGCAATTAAAACTTTGCCAAAAAATTCACAATATTATTTATGTTTTTGACATGTTACTATTTTATTAAATTCACATGCATTATAAATATAGTTAACTAAAATGTTAATTAGCCACATTTTTTTTCTTATATGTTGTATATTAGAAAATATTTTTCTTCTAAAACATACATATGGTTTGAGTGAATTTAGCAAATGTTGGTTAATTCAATTATTTTACATATGTTGTACAATGTTATGTGCCATGTAAGTATATTTTGTATAATTTTACTTATTTTTTAGGTAAAATTTATAAAATACATAATGTAATTATTTTATTTATTTATTAAGTAAAATTATATGCAAAACGACAGTACGGTGATTATATGTCTTAGTAGTTTTGTCAAAGGAGACTGGATTTTAAGAGAGACCATTTGTATCTCCTTCAGCCTTTATTGGAAATTACTGTAGCAGTAGGGTGCTTTGTCGAGAAGACTATTATAGTCTTTCCTGGAAGCATATGAAAATATGATTTACTTAGTGCTATTTTCTGTGCATAATATTTATATGGAAGTTTTTTATGATCCATAATAATAAATATGTATAAGCAAGTGCAACATCCCTAATTTTGTGTAGATTGATGTAGTAGGTTCCATATGATGTAATTTATTTTAGGTTGCCATGTAAAAGGATGCAATTTTGCACTTACTTTACGCATAATATTATTTTGGATATGGGCACCTATATATATCAATAGGGTTCTTTAGTAGAACTCATTATATTATGTGGTAAGTGGGAGTTGTTCCAATGCTTAAGCATAGCGGGAGTTGTTCCCATAATCCAAGGTTAAATTAAATTCAACATTTTAATTGATGTTTATACTATTGGTGATGATTACTAACATGTATGCGAAATTTTTGAACTAGTAATATAGGTAAAAAATTAAATATGTCTAATCTTAATTGATTATAAAATTAGATATGTGCTTGATTAAATATTATGCAATGATGTAGTGATATGTCTTTAGAACAAATTATTGCTGATTTGACCAAAGGTGCCAAACTTGATGGCAAAAACTATGATATCTAGCATAAGAAGGTTCAATATCTTCTAAATGAGCAAGACTTGCTCGATCATCTAACCAAAAAGATGAACCCACCTGAAGATGGAAACACTGCCTAGCATCGTCGTGACCAAGAGGCCTATGACACTTGATATAAAAAAGATCGTAGTGCACACTTTTCCATGTTAAGCTGCATGCACAATGATCTCATTGGGGAGTTTGAGAACTACCCAATTGCCAAAGAGTTGTGGGAACAACTAATATTCAAGTATGGTGGAATCACAGCTACGAGGCTTCATGCCTTAACACTTAAGTTCAATCTATATGCGATGGACTCCAAGCACACTATGGCTAAACACTTAAGGGCTATGTCAGCCATGATAAGAGAGATGAAAGCAGCTAGCTATGTTCTCACATATTAACAACAGGTCTTAGCTATCATCAAGTCACTCCTTAAGTTCTCATGGAGACATGTAAAACTCATATTAACACACAATGATGGAATAAAGACTTTTGATGACATTTCCTACCATCTAGAGCATGAGGCAAAGTGTAGAGAAGCTATCTGTAGCACTGCCCTAATAGCTCAAGTTGGAAATTGCAAAAGGTATGTTCCCCATCAATAAAGACAACAAAATAAGGGAAGGACTGGAAATCTAAGGCCCAAAAGTGATGGAGTCACTAAATGCCAACAAGGAAAGCATGGTGGGGAAAAGAATAGGTCCAAGTTAAAATGCTTTAATTGTGGTAAGAAGGGAAATTTTGCTCGAGAGTGCACTGAGCCTAAGAAGGTTCTTCCTTTAAACCGATTTAGAACTTATGTATGTTCTCATGTGTTTATAGCTCATTCTCTTCTTGGTTGGATTGTAGATACAAGAACAACCAAGCACATAACCTACAATCGTGTAGGATATGTAGATTACCATCATTGACCAATGGGTAAACATTTTGTCATGGTGGGGAATGGAGAACAGAAAAAGGTCATAAGAGTAGGAACTTACCTACATGATGTGCCTCATACTCCATTTGTTCAATGTAATCTACTTTTAGTTTTAGCATTGATGGTTTAGGATTTAATTTTACCTTCAAGAATTATATTTTGTCTATTTTTCTTGAAAACTCATTTTTTTTATGGTTAGTTTAAAAACGGTTTGATTATGTTAGATTTGGATTCTAATAATGATGTTGCTTTTGTTTCAAATTCTTTTTCTGATGTCATAAATGATTATGTGAAATGGCATGCTAGATTAGGACATATTATGTAATACCCTGCACTTTGATATGATGACTAATAAAGCTTATCAGATGCCAATTGAGATTAATTATAATGTTTAAAAGTGATGAAAGATGAAAGGAATAGTTTAGGATAAAATATTTTGCACGCGAGAAAATAATAATAAAATAATATATTTTTATCGAGGAAGAATTTGCAAGATAAAAAAAAAAAGTGATTCTGAAGTGAATTGAGGCATAATAAGGTATTTTGGGCACCAACGAGACAAGAGGAGTGTGAGACCTTGACCTCTATAGCCCCGTAACTAACAATAGACATGATAACACGGACTAGGGGTAATTTCGTCATTTCTCATGGTGAACTCCTGGAAGTAGCTCTCAAATGTTATTAAGGTCTAAATAGACCTAAAGAATAAATAAATTATGGTAAAATAAATGAAGAATATAGAAATACTAAAAATTTTCATGGTAGGGGCAAAACGATCATTTTGCATCTCGAGTCGAAATTTTTAAGTTTTCATGAACCCGAGTATTCTAGACTATTATGGACTTTGCCTCAGTGTCAAAAGAGTAAAAAGCTAAACCAAAGGAAAGAGGGAAGGCAAAGTCAACTATTGGATGGCATTTTTGTAAATAAATGAAACTTTAGTCAACCATAGCATAAATATCTCATTTCTTCAGCAGCTTCTTCTTATTCTTCCTCCCATCTCACGTTTCTTTTATCCTCCATGAAAGCTTCTCTCAAAGCTTCCATCCCCTTCTCAAACTAACCTTAAATTTTATGTTTTCCTGTTAAAGGGTTTTTCATGCTCTTTCACTTTTTCACCTTAAAACCCTTAAAAAGTCTTACTCCCATACTTTCTCTCACTAGCTCGGGTTTTAGAGAGAGAAAAAGAGAAAGCTTCTATAATAGGTTGAAAATTCGTGGAAAGGAATTTACTTACAAAGCTACCAAGGTGAGTAATGAAGTAGAGTTGATTTTTAAGTGTTGAGAATGGCTAGTGATTAGATTTATGAGTGTTTTGTAGTTGAGGTTGTTTTTTCATTTTAGAGTGATTAGGATAGTGAAATTAGATGGCCACTTAATGGCAATTGAAAGCTAGTTAGGAGATAGCTTTTAGAATTTATAGTTATGTGAATTGAGTTAATTGTGATGCTATTGTGATAACAGGTTCCAACAAAGCTCCACCGCCCCATTTAGACCATTAGAGGAAGTTGGAGTTGGGTAAAGATTTAACAAATACCGGTGAGTGAACTTGTATTTCAAAATGTTTTGAGAAGTGCCTACATGTTTAAATAAATCATTTGAAAGTTTCATTTATTTTTCCTTTAAAAATATACTTGGGGAACAAGCCCTTGATGAAATGTTTCTATCCTGTGAAATGTGTAACATGAATAGTTCATGCGTTATCACATTATATTGATATGTATATTAAGCATTGAATGTTCCTTTTTTATGATAATGATGACCAAGCTATGTGCGATGTGGGAGTGCACATGAGCTGATGATGACCCAGCTATGTACGGTGTGGGAGTACACATGAGCTGATGATGACCCGGCTATGTGCATGTAGGGAGTGCACATGAGCTGAGTGTGGCGAGGATGGTATGCATGATGATGTATGTATATCTATATATGTTATATAAAGTTTACGAAAAGATTTGTGATTGTGTTGTATGTTAGCATTGTTAATTGCTCCCAAATTGCTTTTCATTTTAGTAAGAAAATGGTTTTTTGAGGTAATAAGATCCCGTCAACTAAATTGCTCTGTTTCTCGCCGCAGCGAGATTCATTTTTGCTGCGACGAGAAACTCTCAGGTGGTTCTAAAATTCTAGTGTTGTGCTTTTATTTTGACAAAGATTTTGACTACCTTCTGTTTAGAACTGGGCAAAGTGGTAAACATCAAAGTTGTATCCCAACCTCTTATCTTTCTAATAATTCAAAAATCATGTCAATTGAACTTCTGTAGTGGGAGATATGCTTTAAAAACTGAAACATATGCAAACTAAGAATGCCTTTTCACTGCAGTGAGAAAACTCTCTGTTTGCTTGTCTTGCTTGGTCATTGCTGAAATTTTCATTCTATTCAACTTCATGGTTTATCATGGATCTTGCAACATTAAGGGATTAAACATTCAAGGTTTGAAATGAGGGGTTTTAACCAAAAATTAGACTAAATTGCATGGTTTTATAGTAAGTGCATCATGTTTTCTAAAACATTCCTTATCGTTGCTTGTTCCCTTCTTATGTTCACTCACTGAGTTTTATACTCACTCTTTTAAACTTCATGTTTTCAGATTCGGAGGTAGTTGGGACCTAGATTAAGTTGTCCATGTATGCTCGCCTTCTTGGTAGGTAGTATGGAATCTCAGTAGCCGTACCTTTACCCACAGTCACTCCGTTGATGGTCAAGAGTCTTATCCTTGTGTATACGTATAAGTAATGTAGACCACTAAGATTCATGTTAAAAATCAAATATGTTTATTTGATTACTGATGCCATTATAGTTGGGCAAACGGGTGACATTATTTTAACATAATACAAATGTGAATATTGGGTTGCTATAAAATGTTACTGAAATATTTATAGTTGAGAATTACAATATGTGGTTTTAGAAATGATGGCTGGGAATGATGATCGGGATTGCATAGAAAGGCTTGCTTGGGCTTAGTGGGCTATGCCCATTGGGCCTATGCACCGGTCATGGCCCAAGATTTGGGTTGTGACATATTGAGCTAAATAGAATGCCCAGATTGGCTAGAGAAAGGCTATTGGGCTCACTCACCAAAGTTAAACTTCTTACATGTGAGCCATGCCTTGTTGGTTGTTGGTCCCAAGTAAATGTGCTAGAGGGGGTGAATAGCACTTTTTGGCTCTTGTTAAAATCGACTTTTAATTGGGGACAAATGAAAGAAGGATTTAAATATGAATGAAAACCAAAAAACAGAGCAGACAATCACACCAGAATTTATAGTGGTTCGGTCCAAGACCTACATCCACTACCTTGATTATTCAATCAAGGATTTTCCAAACCAATCCACCATAAACGGTGAAATTCACAAGCTTTCACCAAGCTTTTACAATGGCTTTTACCGGGCTTAGCCAAAACCTTTCACAATGGTTTTTACTGGGATCAACCAAAACCCAACAACTAACTTTTTTAAGCTAAGTTAGAACCTATACACTCAATCAAGCAATCCAAGCTTGAATAAATTCCCTTAGAGTCCTCGCACACTCTAAGTGTACAAGGAAAAGAGCAATAAAGGTGTACCTATGATCACTTGCTTGAACTAAGTGGTACAAAGTGAAGTGCTTGAATCTTTAACAAGGATAGGCGTGGAGTGCAGAAGAATGCAAAGAGTATTTGCTGGTTTTTGAGCTATTTTTTTGTTCTTGGAAGCCTTAATTGCATTTCTAACAGTTGGAAGCCTCTTAAATACTTGGAAAATTAGCTCTGATAGGTGTTAGGCAGTTTTTGACCGTTGGAAACAGTTTTGTTGTAATTCTGGCCGTTAATCTATCTTCTAGTGCACAATTCAAATTTTTTGACAGAATGCTCTTAGTCGACTAAGTTGTTTCTGTCTTCTGTTCTCTGCTTTTGGCAGTGAGCACTTAGTCGACTAACTTCTTTCTTAGTTGATTAAGTTGGTTCTATCTTGAAGTCCAAATTTCTGGCCGTAGACTCTTAGTCGACTAACCCATTTCTTGGTTGACTAAGTCTTTTATGTTTCTCAATACTCTTGAGCCTGCCAACTTCTGATTCAAATTTTAGCTGACTAACCCTTCATTATTCAACTAAGGAGCTTCTGTTTTGTTTATTAGTTGTGGCTTCTTATTCATATACTTTTTGATATGTCCCATGGATTTATTTATTTATCCTTGGCATACAATTCTTGACCTGCACACTCAAGTAGAATTATTAGACACAAATGAATGGGAATGTTTTATTATCATCAAAAACTAATGAAGCCAACAATCTTCCCCTTTTTGATGATGACAAAACATTCCTTGATTAACTGTACAGTGTCCATTTTATCTTTTTAGTTCTGCACAAAAATAAGGATTTCTCCCCCTAAGTGTGTGCTTCCCTCTAGTGTGTGTTCCCTCTTAGTATGTGCTTATTATACTTATTCATTTCAGCAAATTTTTATTCATGTCATACAGACAATGACATTATACATTCAGAATATATTTTTATGCTGACATAAAAAGTAATTAACAATAGGTAATTGGTTGACAGAATATTAATATTTCAGCTGTGCTTGTCAACAGCATATTGTTACCAGATTTTATATATGCCTTTTATCATCCAACAAATATAGTATAAATTACATCCATATACATTCACAAACACAACCCATTAACATTCCATTCACAATATCATGACAGAAATTGGTTATCATCATAACAACCCAATATCAGTACCAAATCTCAAAACAACAGCAAACAAACTCAAGAACAAATTTAACCATTAGCAAACAAAATACTATAAATAGCTTATCATCATCCAGTTTTCAACACACTAGCATGTCAACTTTAATTGTTCAACTTGTTAAAGCAAAAACAGTAATAAAACACAAACTAGTAGTTAGTGTTCCTAAATTGCCCCTAGTTCTCCCCTAAATTTTCTACCATAATTCTCTCCTTTTTTGTCATCATCAAATCCTAAGGATGCTCAATCATCTTCTGAAGAGGGTGAAGAAGTAGATTCATTAGTGCCATAGTGAACATTTAGAGGTTTAGGTGAAGGTTCAGGTGGTGATTTTTGTGGTGAGGGTTCTGGAGATGATTTATCAGAAACTTCAAGGGGGTCTTGAGGATAAGAGATGGCTGATGGTCTAGCTTTTTTAGCTATTCTGGAGGATTTTCTTCTTCTAAGAAACTTTATCTTGGTGGCCATTGTTTTTCTGCCTTTGCCAGCTAGTTTAGATTTAGCTTGTGGAGCAGCAACAGCTTTTTCTTTCTCTTTCCCAGATTGCCCCTCTGTAGTATAAGCTGGTTCAGAGGATGTAGATTTTTGTGGTTGTGCTTTAGCTACTTCTTTCTCTGCCTATTCTTTCTGAACCATTTGGTGAAAAATGTCCATGATCGATACTTCCTCAAAATGAGGAGGAGAAGCCTGCTCTTGTCATGACCCGGAACTCCCATCAAGCCCGTGACAACCGCCGCAAAGACTCTATAGACATTATTCACCCCTAATGCCGATCAAAACCTCGCAAGGCTCTCGTATCAGCTTTCGCACTTCCTCGGTGAGCAATAGTTATCAAATATCGTAATTCGAAGGATTATGAGTTATTTCCAAATCAGAACATAACATATTATTTTTTGGCTCACAGGGGCATTTTCGTCATTTTTTGTCGAAAATCTCAAAACTTGCTAAAAATGTAGTAGGTAAGCAGAAAATATATATTTAGTGATTTAAAAACAAATTAAGTATCTAAAACGTTCATTTGAAGTGAAAATTTGACCATTTGAATATAATAAAACTATTCAATAAAATAAATTATTTTCTTATAAAATAATTTTTTATAAAGCTATCGGTAAATAATTCTTATAGTGTACAAGTTAATTATATTCATATATACTATAAAGCAAATAACCAAAGCATAAAATTACTTTTATAGCGACACATGGGCCCACATCTAACCAAAATGTATAAAAAGCTGAAAACCTACAATTTTTACGGATTTAAGTCCAAATGAAGGTCCTTGTCAAAGTCAGCTAACTATGGAATTCCCCAAGCCTAAAATGTGAGGAAATGAGGGTGGTGAGATTATAAAATCCCAGTGAGTAAACAGACACCATCTAAACTATCTAAAGGTGAGCAAATGGAGGCGAATTAAAATAAGTCATCATATTGTAATTTCATTACCTTTCAACTCATTTCAACCAAATAAACAACTAGGCTTATGATTTCCTGAAAAGCTTGGCTCGTACCAAAAATCATTCTTATACTCACTTATCAAGGATACCTTGATCGAGGGTTATCCCAACAGAGTCCGCCAAGACTGTTAAATGTCTTTACATCCAAAATTTTAGCCATGTCTTAGCGTTACCTAAGTCTCACTCTCACGCGATGGTCCACGTGAACTGCACTCAAATCTTTACCTCAAGAGATACTTCATCCAACATCTCCCCATGGAGTTAAATATATAATTGGGTTACCGTGCCCCTCTCATAGGTAGTCCACGAAAACCCTTACCACTGTAGTGACTATGGATTATTTTATCTACCACCTGATTTATAAAATCTTTTTCTGCATGACATGGCAATTTATCGCAACCTAGCCTCTCAAGGCTGAATACACAGTATAAATAATTCTAACACCAAAAATCAGTTTAGCCATTCATGCTCATTTATTGTCATAAGCCATTCAATTTAAAACCATAAATTTACAACACAAGCAGGCAATCTCCAATTACTCTATTTTCAAAACCAGTATTCAATTTTTCAGAAAATTTATAAAATCATTTTATAAAATTACAATTTCTCCTAAAACATAGCAATTTACCATTTAAACCCATTTTCCATAAAATCACACAATTGTATAAAACTACTCTAGATAATTAAGACGATAACAAGTTTACTCACAGTTCTAGGAGTTGATGTACTCCTAATCCCACTCTCCAAGCACAATCTCTGTACTTTTACCAGTGTAATTTCCTCACGACTTATCCACAATGTACAATACATAATTCACCACATCAATGCTTGACCATTATAAAATCAATTCAGGCTTGGTGTATATGCATGATATGATATGCAACTTATCCGACTACCGTTTAAATGCGGTGTTGACCTAATTCGACCTATTACCCGATTAAATGACAATTGTGTCCGATTTGGCTCCAAATTGCTCCATTTCATTTCTAATATTTCAATGCACTAAATACAATTCCAATAATCTAAAATTCAGCCTAACAACCCTCACAATTCTTCTTGAAAATTTCGGCCATTGTGGCGCATTATCACTAAAAATTTTCCCATTCCATTTTCTCACCATAAATAACCATTTCATCAATTTTTCAACCAATTCAATTCATCACAAAATCAATTCATTACTTCTACACTTCACATAGGGTTCGGCCATTGAAGGTTCATGGAGAAAATGGATTCTTTTCTTGTTGTTTTGTTTCTAAACATGCTTAACTAACTAAAAACACTAATATAACTTAGAATCAAATCAATCTAACATCATTCTCTCTCCATACCCATTCCAACCAACCATGAATTCATCATGAAAACATGTAATTTAACTATGAAAAACGAGGAGAAATGCATGGGAAAGGTAGATCACAAGTCAAAATCAAGAAATTTTACCTTTTGTCACTTGCTTCTTTGAATTTTCACCAATTTTTCCATGAATTTCTCCACCTAGGGTTTTTGTTTTTCTTTTCTCCCTTTGTTCTTCTTTGCTCTTGGTTTGGCCGGCCACTATGGGAGAAATGGGCTGGTTTTTATGCCTTTTTATAAAGAAACAATAAAATAATAAAAGCATGACACATGGCATTTCCTTATTGGTTCAAATTTTAAATATTTGACTTTTAATTCTTTAATTCTCCACCACACATTTCTCATGTTTATCCATTTCCATGATCAATAAAATCCCTTGGTCTTGACAAGTGTCGGGGGTGAAAATTTACACATTTGCCCCCGAGGTGGTAAAATTACCATTTCGCCCCTATACTCTAAATTATACCAAAATTAAAATTTTTCAGTTCTAAACCTCAAATCATACTCCAATACTCAAATCAAACTCCAATAAGTCAAATGGGGCCAAAACAAATCTTTTCTAAAATTTCCATTTTGTTCCCAAGTGGCAAATGACCATTTTGCCCCTAGATAGTGAAAATTTTGATTTGACTCCAAATTGATCATCGAACTCTGAATTACCATTTTGAGTCATCCCTGGACTGTGAAACTCTTAATTTCATCTTAAAATCCCTATTTTAATTAGTTCGAGGTATAAATCGACTTACTTGTACTTCTAAGCACAATACCGACTTTTAAATATTCTTCCGGGGCTGTTTAAATATACAATCATTCTATCAATCTCATGTGTAACATGGTAGATAATTTAGGGCTTGGCTTGATAGCTCTTGTCGAGGTTCATACTGGGGTGGAGGATTTTCATCAAGTGAGCCAAGCACCTCAGTTCCTTGTTCTGATTAGCTTCCTTTTGTGGTTCAAGTGAGGGGGTTTTCCTTGGTTGACCCACTTCAGGTTCATGACCCTCGGCCTAGAAAGCAGACCTTCAACATCCTGACCTGTTGGTGCAGGATTTGGAGTGGCAGAGGTGTCTGCAATTGTAGGTTCAAAAGGCATTTTTCCTTTTTCCTTCAACACATTTTCCAGTTTTGTCAATTTTTCTTCAATTTTCTGCACCCTCACTGCCTAATCAATAAGCTTTCCATCAATTCATATGAGCAAATTGAAAACCATTTCATTTGACTATTGTGAGGGGGCTGCCTCTGATTGAGTAGGGAGAGAAGACTCTCCTCCTAGAGTGACCTTTGGGGTTTTAATAAATTTTTCTCCATCAAGCTTATATCTCATCTTAGGTAGACTCCCAAGGAAAATAGCTTGATCCCTGCTCTTCACTTTATCCATTTCATACCTAAAGCTCCAAATCTCCTTTTTCTATACCAATGATGTAATGATATTTCCATAAGGTAGATTTATTTTGTCTAGTTGACAAGCTCTTATCATTCTCTTAATCATGAATCTACCTAGATTAAGTGGAGCCCCATTGGAAGCATGTTCCATTAGCCATAAGTCCTGAAAACTAATGTAGCTAAAACTGTCACCTCTTTCATGAATATTTGCAGTAATGAAGTAATGCAAAATTCTAATCTGTGGACTTTTAATCAGACCAGTATTACCCTTTGATGAATATTTTTCTTTCCTCCCAGTAATTATCTCCCACAAAGATGTGGGATCATAGTTTTCTGGCATCTCATAGTCACCATCTTCACTTTCAATTTTAAGTAGTTTCCTAAATTGGCAGCAGTTACAACAAATTCCTTTCCATTTAAAAAGACATTAAAACCATCATCAATATAATCATCAGAATCCTCAAGTCCATCCTTATCTAAGGCTATGCAAGCATAAAATTCTTTCACCAAACTAGCACTATAGGTTCGATTCTTAAAAATGCTAAAATCCATCAATTTCATTTCTTCAAAATAATTAGATAAAACAACTGAATTTCAGGGACTTCATTAAAGTTGCTCCAATCTATGAATTTTCCACAAGAGATTGAAGCATTTTCTATTTTCTTGAATCTATCTTCATGGGCTTTATTCCTAAATTTGGAGGATGAAACATTACCTTTCTTGGAGGATTTGCCCTTCTTTTTCATCTTCTCTATTTTGTATTCCTTCATGGTCTGCTTTTTCCCATATTTCTCAATTCTAGAGGCAGACATACCCTTCTTTTTCTTTTTCAAAGATTCAACTTGTCCACTTTCCTCCATCGGTCGTTTACCCTTTTTCTTTTCCAAAATTTCTTTAGTCTGTGATGATTTTGCCATTTGGTTTGATGGATTTATGGCTTAGGGTTTTAAAGGTTTGGAAAGGAAGAAATTTTGTTTCAGTAGAGTCGGTTGCAGATAAGAGAAAATGCAATGAGAATGTGTTGAGAGAAGTTGAATTCTATCAAAGTCGTTTATGCGTAAAAATTTGTTTTATGCGTATATGAACTTTTCTTTAACAGCCTTGGCAGACTCGGTTGATGCCTCGACCAAGGTATCCCCAAGAATAAGTTTTGGCAGGAGCCAAATTTTTAAGAAATTCATAAGCCATATTGATTATTTGAGTGAAATGAATTTATTTTGTTTAGTTGAAATGAGTCTGAAACATTATGAATCATAGTACGATAAACTATTTTAAGTTGTCTCCATTTACTCGGCTTTAGATATTTTAGATGGTGCTTGTTTACTCACTAAGTTTATATAAACTCACCACCCTCCTTTCCACCCATTTCAAGCTCAGGTTAGTCTGTAGATAGCTGATTTCGTCGAGGGCTACAGTTGGATTTGCATCCTCAAAAATCGTAGGTTCGCAGCCTTCGTTACTTTTGGTCATTCGGGGGGCCCACATGTCATTGTAAATTAAATTACACACTTTGGCTCACTGTGTTACTGTATGTACGAATTTATTTTGCTTTTACGCTACAAAAATTATTTACGGATACCTCTATAAATATTGTTTTATAAGAAAATAGAATATTTTATTTAATATTTTTATTTTATTCTAATAGCTATCATTTCACTTTAAATGAATGTTTTTAGACATCTAAACTTATTTTTGTTATGAAATATGTATCTTTCACTCATATACTACATTTTTAGATGGTTTCAAAATTTTTGAGAAAAAATGACCAAAATACCCCTGTAAGACGAAAATTATTTTTTTTTATTGTTTTAGTTTGAAAATAGCTTATAATCTTTTAAAATATGATATTAGCAACTGTTGCTCGCAGGGGAGGTGAGAAAACTGATATTCAGCCTTGCGAGGTTTCGGTTGGCATTTTGGGTAATGAATGTCTATAAGGACATCGCGGCAGTTGTCACGGGCTCGAAAGGAGTACCGGGTCGTGACAATTCAGTTGGTATCAGAGCTTTTGGTTTTAAAGTTGTTTTAAAAATTTACAGTGTCAGTGTGGCCCCAAGTTAAGTTAGGTTAGNGGAGGTGAGAAAATTGATATTAAAGCCTTGTGGGGTTTCGGTTGGCATTCTAGGTAATGAATGTCTATCGGGATATCGCGGTGGTTGTCATGGGCTCGAAAAGAGTACTGGGTCGTGACAATTCGATTGGTATCAGAGCTTTTAGATTTAAAGTCATTTTAAAAATTACAATGTCAGTTTGGCCCCAAGTTAAGTTAGGTTAAGTTAAGTTGCATGCATGCATCTCCATATAGAACTTAAGGTTGTTTAAACTCGCTTTGTTTCTTCTTATAGATCACCATGCCTCCTCGACGTGGACATCCACCTCTCTCTAGATCAGTCAGGAGGGAAAGAGGTCATTCTGAACATAGTCAGCAAAATCCTATAGAGGGAGAATCGGCTGCATCTACTATTCGGGCAGCATCTGCTGTTGAGCAGACCGAGACTCCTCCACATCCTCCACCACCTACTGGTATTCTTGCCATGTCTCCCGAGGCAGCTCAAGCATTGACAGCCTTTTTCGCTGCTATTATTGGCCAGGCTCAAGCTGGTCAAGCTCCTCCTGTTGTTCCTCCAACTGCTCATTCAATGCCACCACCCCCATCTCCTAATCCACCACCGGTGCCGAACGTCTCTATTTTTAAGAAGCTTAAGGAGGCTAAGTAGCTCAGTTGTATTTCTTTTACGGGCAAGCTAGACTGTCACGACTCGGTACTCCCCTCGAGCTCGTAACAACCTCCGCGACGTCCCGATAGACATTCATTGTCCAAAATACCAATCGAAACCTCGTAAGGCTTTAATATCAATTTTCGCACCTCCCCTGTGAGCAACAGCTATTAAGTATCATGTTTTGAGAGATTATAAACTATTTCCAAATCAAAACAATAGAAAAATAATTTTTTTCTCATAGGGGCATTTTGGTCATTTTCCTCAAAAATCTCGAAACCAATTAAAAATGTAGTGTGCGAGTGGAAAACACATATTTCATAATCAAAAATAAGTTTAGATGTCTAAAATATTCATTTAAAGTGAAACTATACCTATTTGAATATAATAAAAAATATTCAATAAAATATTCTATTTTCTTATAAAACAATATTTATAGAGTTACTGGTAAATAATTTTTGTAGCGTAAAAGCTAAATAAATTCATACATACTGTAATACAGATAACCAAATCATACAATTTAATTTACAATGACACGCGGGTCCACGAACGACCAAAAGTATCAAAAGAGGTAAACCTACAGTTTTTGAGGATGCAAGTTCAATTGTAGCCCTCAAAAAAATGAGCTATCTACCGACTATTCTGAGCTTGAAAGGAGTGGAAAGGAGGGTGGTGAGATTATATAATCCCAATGAGTAAACAAATACCATCTAAAATATCTAAAGTTGAGTAAATGGAGACAGATTAAAATAGATCATCATACTGTAATTCATCACATTTCAACTCATTTCAACCAAATAAAATCAATTCATATAAATCGAGTAATCAACAAGGCTTATGAATTTCTTAAAACTTTGGCTCATGCCAAAATCATTCTCATACTCAGTTATCAGAGATACCTTGGTCGAGGGCTATCGCAACCGAGTCCGCCAAGGCTGTTAAAAAGTCATGTACGCATAAATCATGTTTTTATTTTGAAAACATAGTCGTTCCTTGGCGTTGGCTGAGTTCACCCTCACGTGGTGGTTTAGCGTGAAGTGAACTCTAAAGTGTTAACCTCAGGAGTTATCCATCCACGCCTCTCATACTGAGGTAAGAATATAATAGGGTTACCATGCCCCTCTAATAGGCTGGTCCACGGAACCCGTCCACTACAGCGACCAATATATAACCAACCAATTCAATAAAATTTGCAATAGCATGACATGGCAATTATTTTATTTTACAGCCTCTCAAGGCAAATTAACATTTCATACATTTTCAACAGAAATACCAATTAAGCCATTCATGCAAATATTATCATAAGCCATTCAATTCAAATCATGATTTATAACACAGCAATTATGTCACGACCCAAATTCCAGGCCATGACCGGCGCATGGGCCCAATAGACGTGGTCTATTAAGCCCAAGCAAGCCTATTTATTCATCCTACTCATTATTCCATCAAACCTTGCTAAGTCACAAATTATAACTTTAAATCAAAATAGTAATAGACATTGCCAACTCGTATTGGCATTTCTCATTTATTATATACATTCATTGTCTACAACATGTATTCCAATAATGTACATTAGGTTCGCCTATACATATCAAAAAAAAGACTTGACTTCCAGCGGAGGGACTCGAACGAATGTACAGCTACTGAATGTCGAGACACCTACCCAAAAGATGGATATAAGTCTACAAGGACACCTCATCCTAGTTACCGGCTGCCTCGTGATCTGAAAACATGAAGTTGAAAACGGTGAGTATAAACCTAGTGAGTGAACAAGGAAGGGAACAAGCATACCATAAGGAATCTTTAATGAAATCATGATACATTCTTTTTTCAAAACAACGCAATTTGTTACTATTCTTATTAAAAACCCCTCATCAAGCCTTTAAATGATTAATTATTTGAAAATCATTAACCCATGCATAACGAACCATTTGAAGAATAAAAGCTTCAATATTACATAAGTAAGTCAAATACAACAACGAATCTTCACTGCAGCGGAAAGGCATTCTCGTTGCAGCGACGTTGGGATTTAGTTATTAACCGAACGAGGGTTTCTCAACTGGCCGAGGATTTTTCACTAAACCTCCTCATTTTAAACTTAACTCATTTAATCCTTAATGTTGGAAGTTCATGCTTCGATATAGTAGCAAAGAAGTAAAAGATAGGGCAGCAATTGAACAAGATAGGATACCAAAATAGAAAGTTTTTTGCTACAGCGAGATTTAATCTCGCTGCAGCAAAATTGTAACCCAAAAACAGAATGTTTCTCGCTGTAGCAAGAAGCTATAGTGTCATTCTCGCTGCAGCGAAAATGCATCATCGCTGCAGCAAGTTTTCGACCAACCTACCCTTTCAAAACCCGAGATTTCTCGCTGCAGCGAGAATGATTCTCGCTGCAGCGAAATACAGGGCATCAAATGAAAATTTCCCTTTCTCCCAAAAAAAACCACCCTGCTTGAAATGTTCAAAACCAATATGAAACACATAACAATTTCTCAAGGTTTAACATGTCAAGTTTCACATGCATTACAACCATAAACCATTATCCATCAATTTCCTATAACACACATATTTACGTATGTATATATATATATGCATATACCCATCATCATCATCACACCATCCCATCATCATCATCACCAGCTCATGCGCACTCCCTACTCGCACATGGCTGGGTCATCACCGGGTTATGCATACTCCCTACTCGCACATAGCCGAGTCAATATAATTACACAACATTATATTCAAGCATATATGTATATCAATATAATGCAGCCACATAAAAATCCATAATAACCACATATCACAACATAAATCATTTCAAGAGCTTGTTCCCAAGGCATTCATTTTCATGAAAAATCGTATAAAATCATTCAAACGTTTGTCAAATACATTATATTCCCAAAATAAGTTTTGAAGGCAGTCCACTCACCAATTGATTATAAAGCCTTTAGATGACTCCAATTTCCTTAATTGTCCAAATGAGATGATGGGGCTTCCTTAAAACCTAGGATCACATTAACATAAACAATAGATCAATTTACACACTATGAATTCTAAAAGCTATCTCTTAGCTAGTTTTCAATTGCCACATTAAATGGCTATCTATGTTCACTATCTTAATCACTAAAAAAAATAATGAACATAGTCAACAATAAAACAGCTCATAAATCCCAATTACTAGCCATTTTCTGTAGCTAAAAATCGAGCTTAGTTCATCACTTACCCTAGGACTCCTTTATAGTCAAATTCTCTTCCAATTGCTTCCAAATCAATGGAGTAATTCTCTCTTTCTCTCTCTAGAATGCCCAATTAGTAAGAGAAAGTTTGGAAATAAGCTTTATCAAGGGTTTTGAAGTGAGAGGATGAAAGAATTCAAAGGTTCTAGTCAAAAGGGTTCAAAGGTATGAAAACTAGAGCTAAAGAGAGAAAATCATTCAAGCTTTAATCAAGCTTCCATGGAGTTTTGAAGAAACGTGAGAGAGGAGAAGAAGAAGAAGGCCAGCTGCTGGAAATTCAAGATATTTATAGGCAATCTTATCCTTTCCCTTAAAATTACAAAAATGCCCCTCCACCAATTAACTTATTCTCCTCCAATCTTTTATGCAATCATTTTATTCTTTTGACACTGGGACAAGATCCATAATGGTCTAGACATGTTCGGATTCATACAAACTTAAAATTTTAACTCGGGGTGAAAAATGACCATTTTGCCCCTATTATGAAAATTATTGAAACTTTTAGTTTTCTTCGTGTTTTCATCAACACACATCATTTATGCAGTCTTATACCCATTTAAGCCTTAAAATATCATAAAACTTTCTTCTGGAAGCTTATTAGAGAAAATGACAAAACTACCCTTAGCTCGTATTATTACATCTATACTTAGTTACAAGTCTATAGAGGTTGAGGTCTCACAAATTAGTCTCCAATTACTTCATTTTCAAAACCATCATTGAATTTCAAGACAATTTTATAAAATCATTTTCATTTAATCCCATTTTGCTTATAAAACATAAAGATTTACCATTTAAACTCATTTTCCATAAAATCACAAAATCGGATAAAAACCACTTTAGATAATTAAAATGATAGTAAGGTTACTCACTGTATCAGGAGTTTGAAATACTCCTATTCTCAATCCTCTGACACAACGTCTTTACCCTTGTTAAAGGGCTCACCACCTATATACAAAACACGACACATAATTCAATATACTGTGTCATACCATTATAAATCTATTTCAGGCTTTTTACTAATACATGAAATGGGATGCAAATTGTTCGGATTATCGTCTACATACGATGTTTTACACAAATTCAATTGTGTACCTAAATAAAACAGTATTGGCCTAATTCGATCTATCACTCAATTAATTGGCCAATATGTCCAATTCAACTCCAATTAATTCCATTTTTCTTCCAATTCTCCAAACCATCAAACACAAGTCAAATAGCATAAAATTTAGCAAATCATCTTCACATTTTCTCTTGAGCATTTCGGCCATGGTGGGTGCATCAATACTATAATTTTTCTTACTTGATTTTCTCACCGTAATTCATCATTTCCTAACCAATTCACTTGAAATAAAATCATATCCATCATCAATATTCCACATGGAGAATTCGGTGGGAGAACATGAATTTTTCTTACTTGATTTTCATGCTACACATCACCAATCAACTAAAAACACTAAAATTTATTGAAATCTAACCAAAACAACCATCAAAATCTCTCTCCTAGGGTTTGATCAGCACACTATCCTTCATGATATCTTGTGATTCAACCATGAAAAATGCAAAAGAATGTATGGGAAAGGTAGATCACAAGCTAGAATTGAAAAATCTTACCTTTTTTCACTTGTTTCTTTGAATTTTCACACTTTTCCCTTGAATCTTTCCACCTAGGGTTTTTGTTCTTCTTTTCTTCCTCTGTTTTTCCTTTGGTCGGCCATATGAAGAGAAATGAGCTGATTTTGTGCTTATTTTTAAGCCAAATAATAAATGGATGAAAATTTGACACATGTCACCATTCCATTGATCCATGTGTCATACTTACCCATTAAGCAATCTCTCTCCACCACTTAAGTTTTCTCAATTCTCCATGATAATATTGGGTAAAATACATGTGCTGGACAAGTGTTGGGTGGTGTAAAATTACAATTTTGCCCTTGGGTGGCAAAATGACTATTTTACCCCTATGCTCGAAAAAATGTCGAAATTAAAATTTTTTGCTTCTCAAACTCAAATTATGTTCTAAATAGTCAATCTTGATCAAAAACTTCTTCCAACATTCCAATTTTTAACCTCGGGTGGCAAAATGATCATTTTGCCCCTAAGTCATGAAAATTCTAATTTGACTCCAAATCAGTTCTCGAACTCTGAATCACCATTTTAAGTCATTCTAGGGTTTTAATATTCTCAATTTCATCTTAAAATCTCTATTTGGACTAGTTCGAGGCTTAATTCAACTTAATTGTACCATTTGATACATTGTCGTCCTTTAACGATTTTCGAGGTACCCAAGTAAGCAAACATGCATTCTTATGTAAGAATGGCATAATAAACATATTGTAGAGCTGGGCTTGACATGGACACAACCGCAGCTAAAGATTGGATTAATCAGGTTTCAAAGACACTTTCTGATATGAGGTTGGATGATGACATGAAGTTGATGGTGGCCACAAGACTACTTGAGAAGAGGGCCCACACATGGTGAAATTCAGTAAAATTCAGTTCTACTACTCCTCCGACCTAGTCAGATTTTCTAAGAGAATTTGATGGTCAGTATTACACTTATTTCCATCAGAAGGAAAAGAATAGAGAATTTTAAGTTTGAAACAGGGGAACTTAACTGTAGAGGAGTATGAGGCTCGATTTAATGAGCTAATGTTATATGTGTCGGATCTGGTGAAAACTGAGCAGGATCAGGCCAGTTATTTCAAGTAAGGGCTCCATAATGAGATTAGAGAGCAGATGATAGTGACAAGTAGGGAGCCGCATAAAGAGGTGGTACAGATGGATTTAAGGGCTGAAAAGCTCGCGAATAAAAATAGAAAAATGTAGGCTGAGTTTGCAAAAAGGAAGAATCCTAGTATATCTTCTAATCAACCAACAAAAAGGGGCAAAGACTCATATGCTTCAGGGAGTACTACCTCTGCTTCGGTAGCATCTTCCCGACCCCCATTTCCACAACCGCAGCAAAGGCCTTCGAGATCTAGTAGGTCGACGATAACTTTTCCTGGGAAAAGTTTCGAAGGTTCTGATAGATGCAGAAATTGTGGGAGAAATCATGTTGGGCTGTGTAGGGGGCCTGTACGATGTTTTCATTGTGATTAGCAGGGCTATATGAGGAGTGATTGCCCACAGTTAGGACGAGCCACTACAGTTGCATCATCTCCCCAAGCTCGCATGGATATGTAGAGGAGAGATTCTTCTGGGTTACCACTGAGACAAGGAGTAGCCATACGGTCCGGTGTGGAGAGTAACGCCCCGGCACATCCACCCTCTAGACCACAGACTTTTTCTTCTACAAGAGTTTTTGCTTTGACGGAGGATGAGGCACAGGTCCGACCTAGAGCAGTGATAGGTTGGCATTCCGAGTAATGAATGTCTATAGGGACATCGCGATGATTGTCACGGGCTCGAGGAGAGTATCGGGTCGTGACAAGACTAGTCGCTATTTCTATCATTTTCAAGCTTTCTTGAAGTAAGGTATCGATACCTATGAAAGGTATATTGATATTTTGCATTTGCTCTTTGGAATTTAAAGTTTGGATGTGGGATATCGAGGCTTTGAAGCCAAGTATCGAGACCACTAGGTCTCTATACTTTGTGCCAAGTATCAAAAACCACTAGATCTCTATACTTTGTGCTAGGTATCAAGACTTTTGAGCCATATCTCTATACTTTTGTGCCGAACACTTGGACATTAAAAACAAATGCAAATAAGGTTTAAAACTAATTTAAACAAGCTTAAAACCATTAAATGAAATTCAAAAATCATTCAAACAATTCCAAACAAATTCAAAAATCATTCAAACAATTTCAAAACTTATCCATTTAATTTTAAGGTTTTTCACATGAAAACACTTACACATTTCTAAACAAATGTATGAAAGCTTTTAGCATTAATAAAATAAGTTCAAGAACACATTCAAGCAACTTCAAAAATCATTCAAACAAATTTAAGGATCATTGAAGCAATTTTGATCATTTTGTCATTTCAAAATTATCATCGTTTTGAAGATAATAAAGCTAACAGCTAATAAATACTCTAATGACCTCTTGACCATAGTTGATATTGTTGCTTGGCTCACTTGCAAGTTAAACTTTTTTAACTCCCACTATTGCAATTGCTTTTAGGTGCAATTTGGAATTTCTATGTTGTACTCATTCGATACTTTACGCATTTTATCTATCATTATTGATTTCTTTACATCTTTGAAATGAGAAGCTTTTATATTTAATTTTACTGTTTGTGATACTTTATGTTCTTTTTATAGATGTTTTTGCTTGACTTAATGTACCTTAAACCTTAAACCTTAATAAATTAATTTTTTATTAAGTAATGTGTCAACTAATAACTTATTAATTTATTATTTAAATAATATCTCCATTAATTAATAAATTTTCATGATCCTAAAGGTATTAATTTATTGAGGTTTTACCGTATATACAAAAAATTCTCAATGACTTGGGAAAAAGTCAAGTTAATAATATCGTAATTTAATAGAATCACATTGGTTTAGTTTATAACATGTATAATTGTTATAATTATATTAACAATTTTAATAATGAAATTGTAATATATTATCAAAAAACAAAAATTTAATATAAAAAATGTTAAGTGTTTAAAAATAAAAAGACATAATGCTTCAAAAACCCTTAAACTAATTTAAGAAAATTCAAATAAGCGCTCACTCATCTATTACGTTCAATGAAGCCTTTTTACTTTAATTTTAGATTAAATAAGTCCTTATGACTAATGGTTAATGAATTGCAATTAGTCAAAATATCAATTATCATTTTATACCCATGTGATCTTGATGTGGAAGGTGAAAAAGAACATGGCCATGTCATTAGGCCACATCATTATCTATTATGACATGTCAACATTTTAAGTCAACGTCATGTGATATAGAATGATAACTGATATTTTGACTAAATCAACTATTAGTAATAAGGACTTATTTGGCAAAAATAAAAGTATAAAGACTTATTTGGATTAAAATAAAAGTATAAGAGCTCAATTAAACGCAGTAAAAGAATAAAGAGCTATTTAAATTTTCTTAAATAATTTAAAAGTTTTTTTCAAATATTATGCTAAAAAAAAAAATCTTTATTTTAGAAGATTAAAAAGAAAAATGAATAAAAGGAATCGGGTGGAAGGAATAGTATAATAGTTTAAAGTGATTGGTGGGTGTAATGTTAGTCTGGATCCCTTGGTTGCTTGGTTGCTTATTATAAAATGAATATATGGGGAGGATCAGTCCAAATCATTCTTATATTATATTACTGAGGTGTCAAGCCCAACTCTATAAAATATTTTCTATGTCATTCATGTGCTTGATAATTTGTTTGCATACTTGGAAAGCCCCGAAAAATCATTAAAAGTCGATAGTGAACCTAGTGATACAACTAAGCTGAGTTAAGCCTCGAACTAGTCCAAATAGAGATTTTAAGATGAAATTGAGAATTTTAAAAACCCAGAATAACTTAATATGGTGATTCGGAGTTCGATGATTGATTTGGAGTCAAATTGGAATTTTCATAACATAAGGGCAAAATGGTCATTTTGCCACCCGAGAGTAAAGTTGGAATGTTGGACGAAATTTATGACCAAGTTTGACTAATTGGAGCATGATTTGAATTTTAGAAGTGAAAATTTTCAATTTCGATAATTTTTCGAACATAAGGGCAAAAAGGTCATTTCACGTGTCCATAAGGACGTAATTAGAATTTTTGGAATTTTACACCACCTTGACACTTGTGAAACCCATGAAATTCATTTTATACTTTGGATAATTAAGAAATTACATGTGGTGGTGAGCAAATACTTAATTGTTAAGTTATTAACCTGGACCAATTACATGGTGACATGTGGTAAATTTTAATCCTTTTATAATTGCCTTTAAAAATCAGCACACACTCCTCCCATTTCATTCTTCATGGCCAGCTAAAACAAGGAACAAAGAGCAAAGAATAAGAACAAAACCTAGTTAGAAAAATTCAAGGGAAAATTGGTGGATTTCAAGGAATTAAGCAAGTAAAGGTAAACTTTCTTGATTTTAGCTTGTGATCTACCTTTCCAATGCATTTCTTTTCATTTTCCATGGTTGAGAATCAAGTTTGCATGAAGATACCTTTGCTGGCCGGACATGGGGGGAGGGGTTTTGATCTTGGATTTAGCTAGATTTCATGTTATTCTAGTGTTTTTGGTTGTTTGGTGATGTTTAGCATGGAAAACAAGCAAGAAATTTCATGCCCTTCACCCACACCCATTGCTGAATTTTTCAAGAGAGAAATTGGAAATTGGACTTTGATGAATTTCATGCTATTTAGGTATTTTTAGTTGTTTTATGATGTAAAGTGTAAAAAATCAAGTATGAAAAACCATAGTGTTTATGCACCCACCATGGCCGAATTTCATAAGGAACCTAATGATGATAATTCTTGTGATATCTTATGTTATTTAGTTAGAATTTAATGAATGGTGGTGATGGGAATCGAAAATGGTAATTTTAAAGTATAGTTTTTTTAGTAAATAAGTTGAATAACAATGAGAAAGTCAAGCTCATTGAGGCGCTTTGGTGTATTTTGGGACATTGGAAGTGTGATGAATATAATTGGAGTCAATTTGGATGTTTTGGTTAAATCAAAGGTGGAGAGTTCGAATTAGGTCGTAAACCGATCCATTCCGATCACAATTGAACCAACGTGTAGCACCATCTTTAAGTGACTATCCAAACAACCTCATGCATTCATATAGAGCTTGAAATAGATTTATAATGACATGACACAATATATTGAATTATTTATAGTGTATTGTGTATAGGTGGTGAAACTTCAGATAAAGGTAAGGAGATTGTACCAGAAGATCAGGACTAGGAGTATTTCGACTCCCGATATCGTGAGTAACCTTATTATCGTCTTAATTATCTAAAGTAGTTTTTATTCGTTTTTATGATTTTATAGAAAAAGGAGTTTAAATGGTAAATCCTTATGTTTTATAAGTAAAATGTGATTAAATGAAATGAGTTTTATAAATCATTTTGAAATTGAATGATGATTTTAGAAATTGAGTAATTGGAGACTGTTTGATTGTGTTGTAAATTTATGGTTTGAATTGAATGGCTTATGGTGATATTGGCATGAATGGCTGAATTGGAAATTGTGTTGAATTGTATGAATTGTTTGTTTTGCCTTAATAGGCTGGATAGTATTATATTAGCCATGTTATGCTGTCGAAATGTTATTGATTTGGTGGGTTATGTATTTAGCTTACTGCAGTGGGCGAGTTTTCGTGGACCAGCCTATTAGAGGGGCATGGTAAACCCCGTTATATTTACCTTAGTACGAGAGGTGAGGAAGGTATCTCCTGAGGTAAAGCTTTAGAGTTCACTACACGCTAAACCACCACGTGAGGGTGAACTCAGCCAACGCCAAGGAACGACTATACTTTTAAACATAAAAATGTGTTTTATGCGTATATGAACTTTTCTTTAACAACCTTGGCCGACTCAGTTGGATGCCCCGGCCAAGGTATCCCCGAGAATGAGTTTTTGCACGAGCTAAGTTTTTAAGAAATTCATAAGCCATGTTGATTATTTGAGTGAAATGAACTTATTTTGTTTAGTTGAAATGAGTTTGAAATGTTATGAATCATAGTACGATGAACTATTTTAAGTTGTCTCCATTTACTCGGCTTTAAATATTTTAGATGATGTTTGTTTACTCACTGAGTTTATATAAACTCACCACCCTCCTTTCTACCCATTTCAGGCTTAGGATAGCCTGTAGATAGTTGATTTCGTCAAGGGCTACAATTGGATTTGCATCCTTAAAAATCGTAGGTTCGCAGCCTTCGTTACTTTTGGTCATTCGAGGGCCCACATGTCATTGTAAATTAAATTACACACTCTGGCTCACTATGTTACTGTATGTACGAATTTATTTTGCTTTTACACTACAAAAATTATTTACGGATATCTCTATAAATATTGTTTTATAAGAAAATAAAATATTTTATTTAATATTATTATTTTATTCTAATAGCTATCATTTCACTTTAAATGAATGTTTTAGACATCTAAACTTATTTTTGGTAATTAAATACGTATCTTTCACTCGTATACTACATTTTTAGATGGTTTCAAAATTTTTGGGAAAAATTACCAAAATACCCTTGTGAGACGAAAATTTTTTTTTTATTGTTTTGGTTTGGAAATAGCTTATAATCTTTTAAAATATGATATTAGCAACCGTTGCTCGCAAAGGAGGTGAGAAAACTGATATTAAATCCTTACGGGGTTTTGGTTGGCATTTCGGGTAATGAATGTTTATCGGGACATCGTGACGGTTGTCATGAGCTCAAGAAGAGTACCGGGTCATGACATGAGGTTTGTCTAGATGGATCCTCCCGTGTAGTTCAATAATTAAGCAAATGAAAAAATATGATTGACAGAAGGGTGTCCCTCACAAGATTTTGGCAAAGCTTAATTACCATGAGTTTGTGTTTAAAAAATTAAAAGTCTTTGGCATGGAGTTTGCAATTGCATGGCTTTGACAATGTCAGGGAATACATCTCAAGAAAATAACTAAATTCCACAAGAATATGTGGCCTCGTTGCTCACAACGGTGACTTAGTGCGTATATGATCTTGTCAATAATAAAACTTCAAGGTTAAAATATTTGGCATGCTCCTCAGCAGCAGTGACGCAGCTCATTGAATCCTATGATAGATTATTACCTTAAATATGATAAATAAATTACCTTACAAGTAGATAAAATTTAGCCTATGACATCTCGTCTTATCATGTATGGCTATAATTTAATTTTATGTTAATTCTACTTGATTTAGTTATTAATTCATTACATAACTATACTATTTGATATATACTTAAAATTATTTGATATGTAACTCCAAAAAAAATTAAATAAAATGCATGTAAAATAAAACCAAATAAAACATGATAAGATTAAAGTCAGGATCTCTAAATTGGGAGAACATCTGCCTTTTATCATTGAGACCGAGACAAATCTAAATATATGTTGGGATATTAAGTTGGTAGGTGAAGGATGAAAAATAGGTACCTGTTATATTTTGTATGTTCATTCACACATGGGTTGCAGATTGAGCTTGAAAGAATATAGATTATTAAAAAAATTGGAAAGATGAGAATACTCAACTTCTTTTGATGAATATTTCTTTTAATAATACCTAAGAAAGATCTCCATACCATGACCTCTTCTGCTGGAAAATCTATTGTTGTAAATAATGCTACTATATCTTTAGACCCTTCTACTAACAGAAAATCTATCTCCAAGTTAGACTTTTTATATGAAGTAGATTATATCCCTAAAGAAGAAAAAATCCAGCCATCACAATTCTTTCTTGCTAATCCCTATTCTGCTTATGCAAAGCCCTCATTTTCACCAGTTAAATCCATAAAAGCTCTCATAAGGCATTCTCCAAAGGCACCTAGGGAATATATTCAGTCCACCAGATTTGACAAGCATTTCATCCAAGGAGACCAAGCAGAATAGTTTGTTACACTTCAAATATCTCCCGAATTCCCTCAGCAATGGATTCAGCATGGCTACTCCCATATCCATTTCGGAGCAGTCAGATTGGTCTTGAATTATCATGGATGTGAAGGGCAATCAATTGTCACAATGGCTTTACTTGATACCAGGTACATTAAGTATGAACATGCATGTATCGGTACTATTGAAGCTACTTTGAACACAGAAACAGTAATAGTTACTTTGTTTCCAAATTACACTATAACCTTGTGTGATCCCAACCTGCTTTCAGCTTTAAAAGTCCAAACCCAAATTATGGGAGTTCCACAAGTGTCCTCATCCATCATAGCTACCCTCTATTACCAAATGGTTTATAGGGTACAAGACCATGCATTCAACCTTTCCAAACTCTAGACCAATTCAGATGATGCATTGGTCCTGACTATAAACACATCTCAAGCCCTTACTTGCTCATTTGTTCCCAAAAGAATTTCAAAAAATGACTTGGCCAAACTCCTTCTTGAAAAATGGGTTACCAATTACAAAAATTTGCGAAAAGCCACAACTTCTATTCAATCCACAGAAACCTATTTCACTAAAAAAGATGGAACAATTGAAGTCAAATTTGACCATTCCCACTTAAAACAACCATTAGCACCAGAAGTTTTTTCCACCATGTTCATGATTAGACAATTAGAGTATGAGCCAGGCCTAAGGGTCATTCAAAGCTTTGATCATAAAAGAAGACCTATCTTTCACTTTATGGACCCGCTCAGTGGACATTGTCCATGGGATATTAACTATAGTTGTGAAGGATGTCAAGAAGAAAGTCTAAAAGCGGATTATGAACCAGATAGAGAATCTAGGAGAAAGTAAAAAAAGAAGTCAAGATGTTCAAAGTAGGGAATTATACAAAAGATTTCAAGATGGAGATCCCTCAGTTGGAACTTTAGGACAAGACAGAGGAAAATACAAGTATTTAGTCAAATACTCTGCTCCAGAATGGACAAAACTGCCACCATCAGAAGAAACTCTCCAAAAACAACCACCTCAAAATTCTCAAAAGCCTACGTTACCCTCTATAGAAAAATCCAAAAATGGGTACAAAAGCAAAAATGTGCCCAACAAGTCCAAACCCCATAAATCTGTATGTTCTAGCCCTCAAATCCCTCTTATAACCAAGATTTTCCTCCTCTTGAGGAATTCACAAAAAAAGAATACAAGCATGCACCAAAAATCCCAACTCCGCTCCAAACAGATGCAATAGGGAGACCAACCAAGATCAGTGTAGCAAAAGCAACATTAAATTGGAATATTGCAAATTTAATGGTTCAAAACTCTGTCTTAAAGGGAATCAACCAAAAAGTTTGCATTATCCAGGAAAAGGTCCAAAAAATTGAAGACAAAGTTGATGAAACTACTAAAGCCGCCAATGAAATGATCAAACTTTTCCAAAAAAGACTCAGATAGGTCTCTATAGAAGTTCTAGAACAAGGTGTTCCATTGCAGATATATAAGGAACAAAAGGAAATAGAAACATAGAAGCTCAAGTCCCAGATAAAGCTTCTCCAAGAAACCAAAAGAATCCCATCACCAAACCAAAATCATCCATTCGGATTAGCCACTCATACTCTGTCATCACCAGAAGAACCTCCAGCCACAAGAATTGATTTTTCACGTCCTACAACACAAGTCACTCTTTTTGACCTTTACAAAAAACTCAAAAAACAGAAAAAGAAGAAGAAAGACAGGAAAAAAAAAGAAAAGAACCAAAAGACATTTCTGATCCGAAGAACATTTTTGAAAAAACCCAGGGGAAAAGACTAATGTCGGAAGAAGACCAAATTATAGCGAAATCAGAGATTGTCATCAAGAAATAAGAAGAACCAAAAGCATTGATGATAAAAAATGACAATTCTCTCACCTCTTTCCCTAAGAAATACACAAAAAATATTATCCAAAAAATTTTTTTCGCTGAGCTAATACTAGAAGAATACTAAACCTCATCCCCAATGATGTCTTCCACGACTTCAAAGTATTTTTTCGATGAAAGTTGAAACTCATAAATATCAAGATCATCTTCTCACAAACATGAGGAAGAGTAAATTCCCTTATCCCAAGGTCAGACATAGTTCATGGCAACTAATTCAAGTGCAAAAGTCGAAGAAATTGATGTAGATGAGGATCTTCCACACATTCATACTCCTAGAGGATCGATAGCACCAACTATTTCCAAGCTAACATTCACCATTGATGACATTCCACCAGCACTATGGGCGAAACGATTCCAAGAATTTTGCTCCTGGCTTGAAACCAAAAGGTTATTAAAAGACAGTTATTACACTATTCTAATGGAATTTGTGTCAAGATTCATAGGAACATTAAGGAATTAGTGGAACACTATCAATCAAACAAACCAAATGCAATTTCTAGTCTTGCAAGATTTTGGGCAAGTTGTTCAAATTCTTCACAAATATTTTCTTGGAAGTCCTAATGATGTCAAAGCCCTACAAAGAAAGGAATTTTTCTAGAGAAAGTGTTGCTCTTTCAGAAAAGGTGACCTAGATAGACATTTTCAAAAAATACAAAATTTATTTTATATTCCTGGTGCTCCTACAAGTATAAAACAAGCCTTTCTCTCTTTATTACTAGATTCAATCCAGACAACAGTTACCAGAGCTCTTCAATAATAGAAAAAAGGACATTATTTCTCTCACTCCAGGGAAAATACAGTAAGAAGTACATGTTGCTCTAGAAGATATCTGCCTAGGATTATCTTACGGGGAAATAACGAATTGGACAAAGCTTATGAAAGGACAGAATGGTAGATAAAACGTCCAAAGCCCCAAGATTGCAACTACAAGACAGAAAAGAAAAAGCATTTCAAAAGATACAAAATAACTAGGGCTTATCCTTCACAACGCAGAAATAGGACCAAGTGGAAATATCTCAAGAAGATATGCCCAAGCAAAAGAGTGAAATCAACAAGGTGTTTCATCTGCAACCAGTAAGGGCATTTTGCCAAACAATGTTCTACCAATAAGAAGAAAAGTGCCAAGATGTTCCAAGACATCCAATAGAAGACTGGGATCAATTTAGATGAAGAAGATCTTGAATCAATCTTCTCAATGGAAGATGAACCCTTAGACAAGACCTTATTTGCCATATAAACCATCAACCTTGACTCAAACACTAAAGACTTCTTTATGATACAACCCTAGCCTAATCTTCCTCTTCAATTAAAAATCCAAAATCTTTCTGACCCACTAGTACCTTCTATACTAGTCTCCATATACCTATCAAAATACAGTTAGTCAATCCCTACATTAGCCTTCTTTGACACCGAAGCAGCAGAAACAATGATGAACCCAAAAATACTACCTAAAGAATTTTGGATACCCTATTAAATGCATTTCAAGACAGCCTCAAACCAGACTTTCACCACTCATCTGATTAGTAAGCCAGTTACTATCTAATTTTTCCCCAGTGCTCTATCATAAACTAAGTATTAGGATCAGAGCTACTTGAGAAGGATATAGTTGTTGGATTTAACATTTATCATGAATGTCAGCATTTAAGAATGCTTTCAGATGGGATCAAATACAAATACTCTTTCAAACCCTTTGTTCCGATCTCAAGATTTTATTCCCTCCAACAACTAGGAAAGCAAAGTCAGATGATAGCTGAAGCCCTCAAACAAAAAGCTTGTGCCAACACTCATTCAGAATTTCTTCAAAAATGCAACAATCCTCTTTGGAAAAATCCTGAATTCTTTGTTAGGCTCCCATTTAAGCTTAATAAAGACATTAATTCTACCAAAGCAAGACATTCTGGCATGAATCTAAAACACTAGAACCTAGCAGAAGAAGAATGTAAGGAGTTATTACAACAAGGATTGATTATGCCATCAAATTCTCAAAGGGCATGTTAGGCATTTTATGTCAACAAACGAGCAGAACAAGCAAAAGGCAAATTGAGATTAGTCATCAACTATCAGCCTCTTAATCATTTTTTATTCGATGACAAATTTCCTCTGCTCAACAGAAATTCAATCTTTTCAAGCTTAGTTCAAGTTTTTTTTCAAAATTTGATCTCAAAGTGGGCTTTTGGCAATTAGAAATTAGTCTTGAAGATAGGCCAAAAATGAGATTTTCCATACCCAACCATCATTACCATTGGACCGTTCTACCTTTTGGGCTCAAAATGGCACCATCATTATTTCAGAAGGTCATGATCAAAATCTTTCAATAAATTTTGGGCTCGACTCTTATTTACATAGATGATATTCTTTTATTTAGCCTAACAGAATAGAGCCACATGCAACTTCTCCAACAATTTTTGGAGCTAGTTTTCAAAAATAGAGTTATGCTTTCGGAAAAGAAAATGCAAATATTCAAGTCTAAAATAGACTGCTTTGAATTGCACATACTCTGAAGAAAATATCAACTAAATCCCCACATTTCACAAGAACTGCTAAAATTCCCAAATCAAAACCTCACAAAAAAGCAAGTTCAACAGTTTCTTGGAATAATAAATTATCTTAGAGATTTTGTTCCCAAACTTTCAAAGTACACCAACCTTTTGAGAAAGATGCTTAAGACACATCTTCTAGACTAGGGACCATCCCAAAGCAAGGCAATCCAAGATCTTAAGCAAAAATTACAAAACTTAAAACCATTGCAAATTCCTTCTTATGGCAAAAGAATTTTACAGATTAATGCCAATGACAAATATTGAGGAACGATTTTATTAAAAGAAAAGCAAGGTAAAAGGCACCTTTGTGCATACAAAAATGGAAAGTTTTCAAACTCAGAAATACATTATCATTCCACTTTCAACGAAATCCTTGCGGTCAAAAAGGCAATAACAAAATTTGAATTTCATCTTATTGGCCATCACTTTTTGGTCGAAATGGATATGTCCTCTTTTCCTCAAATGTTGAAATTCAAACAAAAAACGGTTCCACATCCCCAGTTGCTAAGATGGGCAGAATGGTTCTCAAAGTATTCTTTTGAAACCAAACACATCAAGAGAGAAACAAATCATCTTGTAGATTTCTTATCCAAACCTTTCTAAGAATAAAAAATCATGATGTTTAACCCAAAACCCTCAAAACCAAAAACCCCTAACTTTACACCAAAATCAGGAACATACATTACTAGATCCTCTTCCTTTTTCTTTATCCTAGTAGTTCCAAACCTCCATTTTGATTACCCTTCTGAAGTCCTCAAACTAGTCCAAGAAGGAACATTTCTGTAAAACCCGACCCTATAAATACATGTCATGACATACATGCATTGAGTAGCATGTTATTACGCTAGAAAAGCACCTAAGAATAGACCAAACCCGATATTGTACCTAACAGTACACTTAAATTGATTTAACCTCGAACTAGTTCAAATAGGAATTGTAGGATGAAATNAACGAGTTCATGGAATTTCCTGATTAGCTGAAATGGATGTTTTGGTACCTAACCCATAAGTATCACATTGGTATCCAGCTACATATTATGGACTTTCTAGTATTCATAGAGAAAGCCATAAATCAAGAAATCGAAGCATGGCAAAAAAATTTTCTAGACATGCTCACATGGTTTTACCCACTTCCCGATTGAAAGGAATTAGTCATCTCAAAAGCAGGAAGAAAAAACCAAATGGTCATCTTTATCCTTTAAAAGGCACAATACTTTCTAACACATGGAAAAGCTACTCAGCTTAGTACCATTCCTTCCGCATGGACCTATAAGTCATTTCCTTGTAACATTAGAGAACTAGACAAGTAATACAGGGAGTTTCAAAGATGAATCTGCCAGCACAATAGGATCATCCCAACCACATCTGGCCCAAGCAGAAATGAAAATGTCATGGGATTATTTTTTCAAAACACTTATACCCTACCATGATCAAATTATGGCAGCTTTGAAAGAATACAATGAAGGAATCCCATACCCTCATGAATGGTCCCAAGACCCATGGGATGATGGGAAAATTAATGAAGATAATATTGCACAGCTCTCCATAAGGCCATTTGAAGACAAGGCTACACACTCCTCCAAGCCACAATCATATGAAGATAAGACTGCATGTTCTTTCAAGCCACTTTGTGAAACGTGCAAGGGACGTTGTGATGAGGAC
Source organism: Theobroma cacao (assembly GCF_000208745.1). Classification (NCBI taxonomy): domain Eukaryota; kingdom Viridiplantae; phylum Streptophyta; class Magnoliopsida; order Malvales; family Malvaceae; genus Theobroma; species Theobroma cacao. Next base: position 13,395,519 of record NC_030855.1, read on the forward strand.
CCAGAAGACTTTTCCTTCCATATGTACATTTTCAGAGAAAGAAAACAACAAAATATAGTAGAACTCAACCTTACCTCTAACTTAGAGACAAACTATGACTGATGAACTATTATCAAGACAAATGACAGCCTATGTATAATTATTGCTGTCTTAACTTGTCTATTAGTTTGACTCTATAAAATTGGGATGTTTATCTTTTCACTGTACGCAAAACTTATCCTTTTACTATTACGACTAGCTCCTTTGCCTATAAAAGCAGAGGCTCTCTTGTAATATAGGCAAAACTCCTCCAGAAATAAAATTGGTGTGTTTTTCTCAAACATGAGTTTTTAAACCTTCTCTCTCTTTCTTAGGGGTTATTACAAGGAAATATTCACAGTTCTTTCGTGAGATCAGATCCTTGAGTATGCTCTGCATTTGCCATGTTTAATGGATCTTGTGTATCATAAAGAATTTTGTTCTCAAAACAATGATATACCATAGTTGACAAGGTTGGGTAGTGAAGATGAATCGTGTAATCATGTAGAGTCATCTTATTTATACTGATAAATAAAAGGCTAGTACCACCTTTAAGGCCAAAAAGATTGTATTTGGCTAATGCATAGCTTTTATTAGAAATAATTTATTTGGCTTTTACACTACTCTAATCAATTCACAACCTACTATATTTTCCCTGGAGTGAGAGAAAGAATGTTGCTTCTACTGCACTGATCTTGGTTGGTCTCCATATTACATCTGTGTGAAGCGGAGTTGGGATTTTTAGTGCATGCTTGTTTTTTTTTTTTTTTGTGAATTCCTCAAGAGGAGGAAAATCTTGGTCATAAAAGGATTTGAGGGCTGAAACATACAAATTTATGGGGTTTGGACTTATTGGGCACAATTTTGCTTTTGTACCCATTTTGGATTTTTCTGTAGCAAGATAAGATAGGCTTTTAAGAATTTTGAGGTGGTTGCTTTTGAAGAGTTTCTTCTGATGGTGGCAATTTTATCCATTCTAGAGGAGAATATTTGACCAAATATTGGTATTTTCCTCTGTCTTGTCCTAAAGTTCCAACTGAAGGATCTCCGTCTTGAAATTTTTTGTACAATTCCTGCTTTGAACATCTTGACTTTTTTTTTACTTTCTCATGGATTCTTTGTTTGATTCATAATTCGCTTTCAGACTTTCTTCTTGATATTCTTCATAACCACAGTTAATATCCCATGGACAATGTCCATTAAACGAGTCCGTAAAGTGAAAGATAGGTCATCCTTTATGATCAAAGCTTTGAATAAGCCTTTGCTCTGGGCCTAGCTCATACTCTGATGGTCTAATCATGAACATGGTGAAAAAACTAGTGGTGTTGATGGTTCTCTCAAGTGGGAATGGTCAAATTTGATTTCAATCATTCCATTCGTTTTTTTGGTGAAATGGGTTTCTGTGGACTGAATAGAAGTTGTGGTTTTTTGTAGTTTTTCGTAATTGGTAACCCATTTTTTAGGAAGGAGTTTGGCCAAGTCATTTTTTGAAATTCTTTTAGGAACAAATAAGCAAGTAGGGGCTTGAGATGTGTTTATAGTCAGGACCAATGCATCATCTGAATTGGTCTGGAGTTTGGAAAAGTTGAATGCATGGTCTTGTACCCTATAAACCATTTGGTAATGAAGAATACCTATGATGTCTAAGGGCACTTGTGGAGCTTTTATAATTTGAATTTGGACTTTTAAAGCTGAAAGTAGGTTAGGATCACACAGGGCCATAGTGTAATTTGAAATCAAAGTAACTATTACTGTTCCTGTGTTCAAAGTGGCTTCAATAGTACCAATACATGCATGTTCATACTTAATGTACCTAGTATCAAGCAAAGCCATTTGTGCGACAACTGGTTGCCTTTCATGTCCATGATAATTCAAGGCCAATCTGACTGCTTCAAAGTGGATATGGGAGTATCCATGCAGAATCCATTGCTAAGGGAATTCAATAGGTATTTGAAGTGTAACAAACTATTTTGCTTAGTCTCCTTAGATGAAATGCTTGTTAAATTTGGTGGACTGAATATATTCCTTAGGTGCCTTTGAAGAATGCCTTATGAGAGCTTTTAAGGATTTAACTGGTGAAAAGGAGGGCTTTGCATAAGCAGAATAGGGATTAGCAAGAGGTAATTGTGATGGTTGGGTTTTTTCTTTTTTAAGAATATAATCTACTTCATATAAAAAGTCTAACTTGGAGATAAATTTTTTGGCAGGAGAAAGGTTTACAGATATAGTGGCATTATTTACAATAGTAGATTTTTCAGCAGAAAAGGTCATGGTATGGAGATCTTTCTTAGGTATTATTAAAGAAAATATTCATCAGCTCTAGTAGATTAAGGCTCTGATACCATTATAGATTAGTTGGGTTGTGAATTGAATAGAGTAGTGGAAAAGCCAAATGAATTATTTCTAATAAAAGGTATGCACTGGCCAAATACGGCCCTCTTGGCTTCAAAGGTGGCACCGATCTTTTATTTATCAATATAACTCAGATGACTCTGCACAATTACACGATTCATCTTCACTGCCCAACCTTGTTGACTATGGTATATCATTGTTTTGAGAATAGAATTCTTTCTGATGCATAAGATCTATTCAACATGGCAAGTGCAAAGCATACTCAAGAATCTAATCTTATGAGAAAACTGTGAGAGAATTGTGAATATTTCCCTATAATAACCCCTAAGAAAGAGAGAGAAGGTTTAGAAACTCATGTTTGAGAAAAACACACCAATTTTATTTTTTGGAGGAGTTCTACTTATATCATAAGAGATCCTTTGTTTTTATAGGCAAATGAGCTAGTTGTAATAGTAAAAGGATAAGTTTTGCGTATAGTGAAAAAATAAACATCCCTATTTTACGAAGTTAAACTAATAGACAAGCTAAGACAACAATAATTATACATAGGTTGTCATATTGTCTTGATAGTAGTTCATCAGTTATTGTCTGTCTCTGGGTCAGAGGTGAGGTTGAGTTCTACTATCTTTTGTTATTTTCTTTCTCTACAAATGTACATGCGAAGGAAAAAGTCTTTTGGATCCTCATCACAATGTCCTTTGCACGTATCACAAAGTGGCTAGGAAGGACGTGCAGTCTTGTCTTCATATGACTGTGGCTTGGAAGAATATGTAGCTTTGTTTTCATATGGCTTTTATGGAGAGCTATGCAATCTTATTGTAATACTCCGTACTTTGATGTGGTGACAAATAAAACTTATCAGATGCTAATTAAGGCATAATAAGATATATTGGGTACCAAGGAGACGAGGAAAGTTTTGAAATAAAATAATATTTTATTAATAAAATAATATTAAAATATTAATATTTTATTTAGTGTCAAAATTTTCCTTGAAGAAGGAGTATATGGTCAATTTAAGTGGGAGAGAGGAAGAATGAGGAAATTTCAGAGAAAAATGACGTTAATGGGGTCGCGTGTCTTTATTAAATAAAGATAACGCGGGGTAAATAATATTTTAAATATTATGAGAACACCACGTTGGAGTACAAACTTTATATTTCATTTGTACATATGTAAAAGAAGATAATAGAAGGAAATTTGAGATTTAAAGATTTTGGGAGGACTTAATTAAAAAGATGAGAACCTTGAAGGGTAAAATAGTAATTTTGTTACAAAGCTCGGTCAAAACTTCTAAAGGAAGCTTTGACTCTTCTTTTTGCTCCTCATGGCCGGCCATCCATGTAAGATTTGCTGGAAATGTAAGGCTTATGTACAAAGAAAGGAAAAGACAAAGAAAATGAAGAGAAAAGATGAGACAATAGTGAAATGGGGAGGAAAAGTCAAGTAAAGTGACGGTAGAGGTTCCAAGCACTTATTGACTTGCATTCTAACTACATGGCCGGTCAAGGAAGACAATTAAAGAAGAAGGAATGATGGTATGGGTGGTCACATGTAAAAGAAAAAAAATGGAGAATGGACAACCAAGCTTGTCATTGTCGACCCCACTTGCAAACCACATTAAACAAAATTTTATCAATTTCTTTTTTTTTTTTGTTACCAACCGGTTATGGAGACAAAAGAGAGAGTCAAGCTATTAGTATTATTATTTTTAAATCATGTGTGAAAGTAAGGGGGGCCGGCCATTGAGATGAAAGGCCATATAAAAGAAAAGAAAAGATAAAGATGAAGAAAAAGTCGGTTGTGAGGAAAAAGCAGACTATTTGAAGAAGAAAGAGAGAAGTCGATGTAAGAGAGCAAATGGAAAGTTGAAAAAGGAAGAGAGAAGTTGGTGTGTGAGAGAGAGCAAAGGGGAAGCTGCCGACCAAGGGAGAAAGAGAGGGCTGGAAGAGAGCAGAAAAAAAAAGGCAGCTGTCGCCGCTTAAAGGAGTAAAAAGAAAGGCTATGAGCTATAAAATTTTGAGAGGGAAATAAAGAGAGTTTGTTGTAAATTTTAAGAGGAGAGAGAAAGAGTTTTACTACAAATTTGAGAGAGAAAACAAGAGCTGGTGCTGTTGGGTTTGTGAGGGAGAAAACAAAAGCTTGAGCTACCGGTTTGTGAGTGAAAAGAGAGAGAAAAAAGTTACTACAGACCGATGAGGAAGAGGAGCAAAAGAGAGAAAGAGAAAGAGAAGCGAAAGAAAGAAAAAAATATATATAATAATTATTTCTTGGACCTCCAACAATGCATTTGGCAAAGTTGGCCTGGTGGGCTACAATGTTTTACTTGGGTTAGCATCTGAGCCCAATTGAGGTAAAAGGAATTAAAACCAAGCCTTTTTTTTTTATGGATCCATTATGAAGTATGTTGTTGGGTAGTCCAATTCATTGGATTGAATGTGTGATATAATGACATAAAATAAGTTGAATTATTTGGTATAAATGTCCTAGAATTGTTAGAAAAAATTTAAAACATGAAAATTTGTGTAAGTACAATATATAAAGGTAAATGTCAATAGTAAGAAAATCAATGATAGATTTAGCTAGTTTTGAAATAATAATGATAATAGTAATAATAAGTGAATGGTGAATTAGAGTAAGGATTAATTGTTTGAAGTTCTGCCCTATAAATATGTAATTAAATATATTGAGTTTGTATTATTGCTGGAAGTGCAAAGATAAGGTTAGAGTATTGTGGTGGCGTGCCGAAGTAAATAACGAGCAACCGACAAGTAGAGATAGTTAGAGACACCTTCAAACAAATAGCGACTTGATATCTCGTTGTTACAAGGTGAGTGAACTTGCATTTCAAAATCGTTTTGGGAGACATAATTGTATTGGTGTGAAACATTGAATGATTTATTCCAACTTGTCTTTAAAAAAAATATACCTTGGGAACAAGCCTTTGGTGAAGTGATTTTATCTTGTGAAAACGTGCTATATAAATGGTTTATATGTTATCACAATATGATGATATGTATGATATGCATTAGATGCTTCTTTTGTATGTTGGTGTGGACCCGGCTATGTGCGAGTAGAAGTGTGCATAAGCCGATGATGACTCGACTATGCACGAGTAGGAGTGCGCATAAGTCGATGATGACCCGACTATGTGCAAGTAGGAGTACGCATAAGCCGATGATGACCCAGCCATGTGCTAATGGGGAGTGCACATGAGCTGATGACGATGGAAGAGTGTGCATGATGATGAATGAAGTGGGGTGGTGTACTTGTTGATATATGTTTATATATGTATATGTAATAGCAAGTTTATGATTATAATATGTGATTATTTTGACTATTGATAACTTGAGTATTGTCAATGTGTTCAATTTAATATGCAACATGGCGTGAGTGGATTTTCCCAACGGTAGTGAATGCCCCTTGGGTTTTATCCGGCCAAAATCTTGATGCAACGAAAATGCCTTTTTGCTATGGTGAGAGTCAATCTATTATGTTTGACTTCCTTGAATTTTTACTAAAGCTTTCACTTTTCAACTTCTTTGTTGTTCATGGGTCTTTCGTCATTAAGTGACTAAAAGACCAAGATTTGAAATGAGGGGTTTTAATAAGGGGTAAGCTAAACTGCATTATTTTTTAACTTAAATGCATCATGATTTTTTTAAAACTTTCCTTAACGTTGCTTGTTCCCTTCCTATGTTCACTCACTGAGTTTATACTCACTTTTTCAACTTCATGTTTTCAGATTCAGTGGTGGTTGATACGTAGATTAAGGAGTCCGCGTACCCCCATCCCTTAGGTAGGTATCTTGACACTCAGTAGTCATATCTCCCCATCCAGAGTCACTCCACTGATGGTCAAAGTCTTTGTATATGTTTAATGTGAATTGCAAAGATATATTGACAAACTATCCATGTATGATTTGAATTATGATGCTAATGTGAGCATTCACTTGGGTTTTATGAGTTGCGTTGGAGAAATCGACATTTGAACACTATTAAGCTTATTCTTAAAGAAATATGCTAGATAGATTGGTTAATATACAAATGCATATTGAGAGGCTTGCTTGGGCTTAATGGGCTATGCCTATTGGGTCCTTGCACCGGACATGGCCCAAGAACTAGGTTGTGACACTTATCTTCATTAATTTCTCCATAATCTCATGGGTCTTAGGACCACTCATGAGGGTTTGGGATTCTTTCATTGTATTCTTTTAATGCTGCCATAATTTGATCATGGTAGGGTCCAAGTATTTCAAGAAAATAATCTCATGACATTTCTATTTCTATTGAAGGCCAAATGTGGTCTGGGATGATCCTATTATGTTGGCAAATTAGTCTTTGAAACTCCCTATATTGCTTGTCTAGTTCTCTGATATTACAAGGAAATGATTTATAGGTCCATGCTGAGGGAATGGTACCAAGCTGAGTAACTTTTCCATGTGCGAGAAAGTATCGTGGCTTGTAAAGGATAAAGATGACCATTTGATTTTTTCTTCCTGGTTCTGAGATGACTAATTCCTTCCAATGGGGAAGTGGGTAGAACCATGTGAGCATGTCTACAAAATTCTTCAGCCATGCTTCAATTTCTTGATTTATTGCTTTCTCTATTTTTTCCTAAGAATCCATAATATGAAGCTGGATACCAATGTGGTACTTATGGGTTAGGTGCCAAAACATCCATATCAGCTCATCAGGAAATTCCATGAACTCGCAGTGGAAAGGATGAATAAAAGGGTATTTTGGATGAAGACCATAAGGTTTCAAGATAAGACCACCATATTTCCTAAAAACTTTAGTTTGATATTAAAAAATCATCTGGTCAGCTTTGAGTGGAATGTTCCTTCTTGGACTAGTCTGAGGACTTTAAGAGGGTAATCAAGATGAAGGTTTGGAATTACTAGGATAGAGGAAGAGGAAGAGGATCTAGTAATGCATGTTCTTGGTTTTGGTGTAAAGTTGGGGGTTTTTGGTTTTGAGGTTTTGGGTTGAACATCATGATTTTGGTTCTTGGGAGCGTTTGGACAAGAAATCTGTAAGATGATTTGCTTCTCCCTTGATGTGCTTGGTTTCAAAAGAATATTTTGAGAACCATTCTACCCATCTTAGCAACTGGGGATGTGGAACAGTTATCTGTTTGAATTTTAGCATATGAGGAAAAGAAGACATATCCATTTCGACTAAAGAGTGATGGCCAATAAGATGAAATTCAAATTTTGTTATCACCTTTTTAACTGCAAAGATTTCTTTGAAAGTGGAATGATGATGCATTTTTGAGCTTGAAAACTTTCCACTTTTGTATGCACAAAGGTGCCTCTTATCTTGCTTTTCTTCTAATAGAATCGCTCCCCAATATTTGTCACTTGCATTAGTCTGCAAAATTCTTTTACCATCAGAAGGAATCTACAATGGTTCTAAATTCTGCAATTTTTGCTTAAAATCTTGCATTACCTTGGTTTGGAATGGTCCCCAGTTTAGAGGATGTGTCTTAAGTATCTTTCTCAAAAAGTTGGTGTACATTGAAAGTTTGGGAACAAAATCTCTGAGATAATTTATTATTCCAAGAAAATGCTAGACTTGCTTCTTCGTGAGGTTTTGATTTAGGAATTTTAGCAGTTATTGTGAAATGTGGGGATTTGGTTGATATTTTTCTCGAAGTTTATGCATTCCAAAGAAATCTATTTCAGATTTGAATATTTTCATTTTCTTTTTCGAAAGCATAACTCCATTTTTGAAAACTAGCTCTAAAAATTATTGGAGAAGTTACATGTGGCTCTCTTCTGTTGGGCTAAATAAAAAAATATCATCTATGTAAATAAGAGCCAAACCCAAAATTTGTTAAAAGATTTTGACCACAGCCTTCTGAAATAATGATGGAGCTGTTTTGAGCCCAAAAGGTAGAACGGTCCAATGGTAATGATGGTTGGGTATGCAAAATTCTGTTTTTGGCCTATCTTCAAGACTAATTCCTAATTGCCAAAAGCCTGCTTTAAGATCAAATTTTGAAAAACAAACTTTGCTTAAGCTAAGCTTGAAAAGATTGAATTTATGTTGGGTAAAGGAAATTTGTCATCTAGCAAAAAATGATTAAGAGGCTAATAATTGATGACTAATCTCAATTTGCCTCTTGCTTGTTCTACTCGTTTGTTGACATAAAAAGCCTGACATGCCCATTGAGAATTTGATGGCTCAATCAATCCTTGCTATAATAACTCCTTACATTCTTATTCTGCTAAGCTCTAGTGTTCTAGATTCATGCCAGAATAACTTGCTTTGGTAGGATTAATGTCTTCATTAAGCTTAAATGAGAGCTTAACAAGGAATTCAGGATTTTTCCAAAGAAGATTGTTGCATTTTTGAAGAAATTTTGAATGAGTGTTGGCGCAAGCTTTTTGCTTGAGGACTTCAGCTATCATCTGACGTTGCTTTCCTAGTTGTTAGAGGGAATAGAATCTTGAGATCGGAATAAAGGGTTTAAAAGAGTATTTATATCTGATCCCATCTGGAAGTATTCTTAAATGCTGACATTCATGATAAATGTTAAATCAAATAACTACATATTTCCTAGGTAGCTCTAATCCTAGTACTTGGGTTGTGATAAAGCACTAGGGAAAAAATTGGATTGTAACTTGCTTACTGATCAGATGAGTGGTGAAAGTCTGATCTGAGGTTGACTTGAAATGCTTTTCGTAGGATATCCAAAATTCTTTAGGTAGAATTTTTGGATTCATCATTGTTTTTGCTACTCCGATGTCAAAGAAGGCTATTGCAGGGATTGGCTTACTGTATTTTGATAGCTATATGGAGACTGGTGGGTTAGGAAGGTTTTGGATTTTTAATTAAAAAGGAAGAGTGGGCTAGGGTTCTATCATAAAGAAGTCTTCAATGTTTGAGTCAAGATTAATGGTTTGGATGGCAAATAGGGTCTTACTTGAGGGTTCATCTTCCATTGAGAAGATTGATTAAAGATCTTCTTCATCTAAATTGATCCCAATCTTCTGTTGAATGTCTTGGAACATCTTAGCACTTTTCTTCTTTTTGATAGAACATTGTTTGGCAAAATGCCCTTGCTGGTTGCAGATGAAACACCTTGTTGATTTCACTTTTTTGCTTGGCTTCTCTTCTTGAGATATTTCCACTTGGTCCTATTTCTGCATTGTGAGGGATAAGCCTTGGTAATTTTGTATCTTTTGAAATGCTTTTTCTTTTTGATCTTGCAATTGCAATCTCAAGGTTTTGGACATTTTATCTGCCATTATGTCCTTTCATAAGCTTTGTCCAATTCTTTATTTTCCATAAGATAATCCTGGATTACTTTTCTTCTGTGGCAGATATCTTTCAAAGTAACATGTACTTCTTGCTGTATTTCCCCTTGAGTGAGAGAAAGAATGTCCTTTATTTGTTGTTGAAGAGCTCTGGTAACTGCTATCTAGACTGAATCTGGTAATGAAGAAGAAAGGCTTATTTTAGACTTACAGAAGCACCAAGAATATAAAATAATTTCTACATTTTTTGAAAATGTCTATCTAGGTCGTCTTTTCTAAAGGAGCAACACTTTCTCTGGAAAAATTCCTTTCTTTGTAGGGCTCTAACATCATTAGGACTTCCAAGAAAATATCCGTGAAGAATTTGAACAACTTGCCTAAAATCTTGCAAGACCAGAAATTGCATTTGGTCTATTTGATTAATAGTGTTCCACCAATTCCTTAATGTTCTTGTGAATCTTGACACAAATTCCATTAGAATAGTTTTATAACTGCCTTCTGATAACCTTTTGGTTTCACGTCAAGAGTGAAATTCTTTAAATCGTTTCGCCTATCATGTTGGTGGAATGTCATTAATGGTGAATGTTAGCTTGGAAACAGTTGGTGCTATCAATCCTTTAGAAATATGAATGTGTGGAAGATCCTCATTTACATCCATTTCTTCAACTTTTACACCTAAATCAGTTGCTATGAACTGTGTCTGACCTTGGGATTGGGAAATTTGCTCTTCCTCATATTTGTGAGAAGATGATCCTTATATTTCTGAGTATGAACTTTCATTGGAAGAATACTCTAAAGTCATGGAAGACGTCATCGGAGATAAAGTCTGGTATTAGCTCAGCGAAAAAAAATTTTTGCACAGTATTTTCTGTGTATTTCTTGAGGGAAAAGGTGAGAGAATTGTGATTTTTTATCATCAATGGTTTTGGTTCTTCTTGTTTCTTGATGACAAACTCTGATTTCTATGTAGTCTAGTCTTCTTCTAACATTGGTCTTTTCCCTTGGCTTTTTTCAGAAATGTTCTCTAGATAAAAAATGTCTCTTGGTTCTTTCTTTTTTCTCTATCTTTCTTCTTCTTCTTTTTGTTTTTTGAGTTTTTTTGTAAAGGTAAAAAAGAGTGACTTGTGTTGAAGGAGGTGAAAAATTAATTATTGTGATTGAAGGTTCTTATGGTGATGACAGAGTATGAGTGGCTAATCCAAATGGATCGTTTTGGTCTGGCGATGGAATTCTTTCAATTTCTTGGAGAAGTTTTATTTGGGACTTGAGCTTCTGTATTTCTATTTCCCTTTGTTCCTTATATATCTGAAATGTAACACCTTGTTTTGAAACTTCAATAGAGACCTGTCTGAGTCTTTTTTAGAGAAGTCTGATCTTTTCATTGGCGACTTTAGTATTCTCATCAACTTTGTCTTTAATTTTTTGAACCTTTTCTAGGATAATGCTAACCTTTTAGTTGATTCCCTTTAAGGCAAAATTTTGAGCCATTGAATTTGCAGTCTGCCTAGACAATCAATTTATTATATTGCGTTCTAATTTATGCAACCTCCTTCAATCCAAAATCTTCAATAACATAAAATCTCAAATGACCAACATTAATAGCATTTGTAAAAATAAGCATAATTATTAATTTCATATAATACTTTACAATATTAACGAAAAACGAAATGAATCGATCATTATGCATGACATAAATTGTATTGTATGCTGAGTAATAATAAAAAAATTTATATTATCGAGAAGAATAAAGAATGACTACACTCAAATCACTAGGTCTACATGGAAAGTAAATCAGATCTACATACTTGAGTTAAGGGTAATGCTGAACAAGCTTTTTGGGAACATGCAGTTGCAATTCGTGTGTGTGTGTGTATACGCATGTTTTCTTAATCTTTATCTTAATAAACTATATAACTCATAGTAACTCATAGATTGGGTTGGGGTAGCATGGTCCATATTATGTCGGGTTGGGTCATTCCTTGTGCCACTCACTTCACTTGGCATATATGGTTTTAACACTATGTAATAAAGAGAGGATGCACATTAATAGATTAAGATGATAATCACCTTATCGCATATTTGGTTAAAAAGGGGAGATTGAATTATAAAGAGGATTAGTCATCCTCTTAGTATATCCTCTCCCAAAAAGACAAGAACTTTTTTTAATCCCATTAGATTAGATGATAAATGCTTTTACATGCTTTATTTTATTTCTAAAATATTTACGTATAAAAAAATTGACTTAAATTATGATAAGTTGACAAGTGTCATTATTCCAAATACCTTTTTTTTTTCCTTCCATAGCTAGCTAAATAAAAAAAAGGAAAAAGAGAGAAAATATAATTTGGATAATGCTAATATCTTTCTATTTGAAAAAGCTAAATATAATTATATTTATAACCATAAAATTATAAATTTAAACAATACTTACTTTAAAGAAGGATAATTTTCGTCATTGAAAAATAAAAAATCCTAATCCTTAACTTTACACACCAAACCTAATATTATAATATAAAATTATCATACCTCATTCTTAATCTTTGCACACCAAATATAAGATTAGATTATATTATCTAATCCAATCAATTTTATTTTATTTTATTTTATCTTATCTTCACCATAATCCTACGTATCAAATACATTCTTACAATATGTTAACTTTAAATAGGTACAACTTGTTCAGTTATATTAATTATAAAAAATTTATTGAAATGTAAACTTTTTTTTAAAAAAAAATAAAAATAAAAAATATATTTACTATTAAATTCAATATTTAAAACACTCGAACATATAATTCATTAATTGATACATGATTCTCCTGTTTATAGAGTAAGACTCTAATCTCCACTCTTTCAATTATATAAAAAAATCCAATATTTAGATAAAAATGTTAACCTAAGCTTAGTCTTTTGGTGGGATAAAAAATTGGGATTGTCAACTAAAGTATCAGCAACACAGTCCAAAGCCAGCCTGCCCCCTGTTAATGATTTCTGTGGGCGACCAAAACCAAGGGAAGGCAGAGCAGTACCAAGAATTTAATAATTATAAGTGATAATCTTTTCAAATTCAAAAACCAGCCATCCACGTCATCAAACAGGTTCGAGGATTGCTGGTCCCACCATATAGATGACGGAACAAGTTCATCGACACATGAAATCAGAAGAGGGAAGCTAAAAAGGCCTAACAGACAATGCATCACCAACCATCAATAATCCAACGGTCTAAAATCACTATTACAAACCAAAATTAACTGCCTGCACCCAAACATTACCCAGAATTCCAACGACATTAAAAAAGCCACAGCGTAGGAGTTATACATAGATTTCATCTCGACAAATTATTGCTTTACCCTTACCCGATACTTAGTAGGCTTTCAATCACTTCTCGGGCCAACCCGATATATCGGAAGCCAGACGAGACGCGATCGACGAGTGGTACATTATATCGTGAAACGCCGCGTTCTCCATCGTCTTCCTTCGAAGTTGCTTTGCTTTCTCCTCGGTGAAGCACCCGAGCGTGTATCTGGATCTGGATAGCCCCGGATCGGAAACATCTGGTTTGCTCTCCGAAGGGTCGCCGGCATTGCTATCGTTGAGGTACTCGGGATTGGAGGACCACCCGAAGACAGGGGCCCACCAGGACGAGGAAGAAACAGGTTTTCTACGATTTGGGTCGGGTTTTCCAAAAGACCCGGAGGAGGCCTGGATGGGGCTTGAGAGAGAGCATGTGAGAGTGGTCGCCATGAAAAACGGGGAATTTCTCAGAGAAGATTTCGGCTTTGGTAATGAAGTGGGCAAAAGAAACACTCCACTATTTAGCTCTTCTGGATAGAGGAAGGGAGATTATCGTCTGCGGCGTAAAAGTTAGATTTTTGTACTTTTCAGGGTGAGAGGGTATCCTGGGGACAGCTGTGAATGTTTGGGGAGTGGGATTAGAGGGGTTACAGTAGGAACGGATGTAAGAGATTCGTAAAGGGAGAGAAGTGGATAAGATAGGACACGTGGAGGGCATGAGAGAGCGTGCAAGGGGTGCTCTTTTTCTTTTTATTTAAAGCTTTTTGGGGATAAAGAGAGGTATTTGGATGTATATATGCACTTTTTCAAGGTAAGCTGTCGCGGAAAGTGCAAGTGGGGACTTGACGGAGTGGTCAAGGAAAGGATATTTTGCCCCCAAATTTTATTGTATTTCCTAATCAATTATGAATTGACATGTTAAGGTTTTTTCATGAAAAAGTTGGAGGAGAAATTAGTCAAGAAATGCTATTGTTGCTTTCTCTTAAGTAAAAGTGCTATTTTATTAATTGTTTGTTTATTTTTAAAAATAAAAAATAAAATAATCTGTTAAGATATTAAATACATGGACAACAATTCATTCGGTTTCTTAGCTCCTTTTCTTAAAGTTCCCCCCAATAAAATTTTGACTCAAATTTCTTACTCAACACATAACCCCCTTACCTTCCCACTGTAACGCTACAATTATTTTCTTTTTTTCTTTTACTTTATTCGCCCTGCATCTCACTCAAACTAAATTTAAAAAATTTAAATATATACAAAAATATAAAAATTTACATGAACTGACTTCTTATCTTCAATGAAATAGTTTGAATACATTTTAGTTGACGAACTAGGATTAAAGGGAATGTAAATCGTTATTATTTAGTAATAGAATAGAATAAATGTTGGTCCTAAGTAAATGTGCTAGAGGGAGGATGAATAGTATAATTTAGCTCTTTCAAAAATTAACTCTAAGTGGGAACAAATGCAAGTGAAAATAAGGAATGAAAATAAGAATAAAAACATAGTAAATGACACAACAGAATTTAGAGTGGTTCGGTCCAAGACCTACATCTACTACCTTAATTGTTCAACCAATGATATTTCAATCAATCCACTAAGAATGGTGAAATTCACAAGTTTTCACCAACCTTTACAATGGCTTTTACCAAGCTTAGCCAAAACCTTTCACAATAGTTTTTACCAGGATCAACCAAAACTCAAAGTGATTTTTCAAAGGCTCAACCACAACCTTTCACAATGGTTTTTCACAAGCTCAACAAAAACCCAAAGTGGTTTTTCAAAGGCTTAACCATAACCTACAACAATGGTTTTTCACGGGATCAACCAAAACCCAACAACTAACTTTTCAAGGCTAAGTTAAAACCTATACACTCAATCAAGCAATCTAAGCTTGATCAACCCCTTAGAGTGCCTTGCACACTTTAAGTAATCAAGAAATGAAGAAAAGATGAAGTACAATTGATCACCTAGCTGATCTAAGATGTAAAAAGCTAAGCTCAAACACTTTTTCAAAGGATAGCAATGAAATACAAGTGAAAAGAGAAGGTTTTTGGTCTTCTAAGCTAAAAATCACTATGGATGGCTTCTCTCTCTTGTTTTTGACTGTTTGAGAGGTTTTAAATACTTGCAAAATCAATTATGGCCGTTAGAGATAGAGACTAGTCGTTATTTTATCTTCTAGTGCTCAATTCAAATTTTCTAGCAGAATGATCTTAGTCGACTAAGTCGTCTTTGTCTTCTGTTCCTAGTTTTTGGCAATTCTAGCAGTGTGCACTTAGTCGACTAACTCATTCTTTGGTTGACTAATTTGGTTCTGTTTCTCAGTACTCTTTAGCTCGCCAACCTTTGATTTAAATCTTAGCTAACTAACTCTTCATTAATCGACTAAGGGGCTTCTGTCTTATTGATCAATTGTGACTTTCTTATTTCTATGCTATTTGATATGTGCATATTAATGATTGATTATTTATTTGCATATAATTTTGTCATGCACACTCAAGTAGAAATATTAGACATCAATGAATGAAAATATTTTGCTATCATCAAAAACATATAGAGTCAACATTCTTTATCTCTTATATTTTATAATTACAAAACACTCCAAGATTACGATGCAATGTCTATGTTTAATATGAATGCTTCAAATCTTTATGCATAATGAGGTGCTCCCCCTTAATCAATATATCTACTTTTCTTTACATAATATTCAACAAAATCAAAATTGAGCATTACACACATAAATTAAACATGAAGACCTATTTAACTCTATTTGATTTAGTCTTCCTTCTCTCATTTTTCTTTTTTATCATTAAACAAGATATTCAAAACTCCTCATTAATGAGTGCATCAAGATTTTCCTTTAATCTTTAAATCAAACTTTAATGAATGAGAATCATAAGCACTCATACACCTAAGTCATACAAGCTTATAGATATAGTTCAATAACTTCAAGAGTCAAGCTTGTGTCAACGTAAGAACAAGTGTATGGGTGTTAAATCATTTTAAGAAATTGTCAAAGATTACTCAAATAATGCTCAAGCAAATTTGATCATTTTGTCATAATCAAAACTGTAATAATTTTAAAGCTAACAATAAATATTTTATAATTTGATTCAAAGAAAAGAATTGTAATTTTCTTGTTATTTCAATGTTTGGTTGTGTTTTCAAAAAAATTCTAATGTTATAGTTTTTCAATAATAAAGAAATAAATTATAAAATTATAAAAATATCCTTCATTATAATTTACTAAAATTTTTGAAGTTTTTGAAACACATTATTTTTGGCAATATGTTATTAACAAATAATAATTTAATATGTTATCAAAAATATATTATGGTTTAGTATTAAAATATTATTAGGAATTTTATTTTATTTTTATGTATTTTCATTTTCCTATTTTCCTCTTTGAATTTTTAATAAAACAATATTAATAATTTGTTATTAAAATTAATATTTTATTATTAAATTATTAATNAATATTAATAATTTGTTAATTAAAATTAATATTTTATTATTAAATTATTAATATGATTTTTATTTTCACTTTTTTCATTTTTTTCTTTTAATTTCTTTTTTAAGAAAATATTATAAAAGTATTAATAAGTAATTTAGTAGTCAAATATTAATAACTTATAATTAAAATATAAATATGGTATTTCATGTTAGTTCCCTTTTATTTTTTATGAATTTTAATTTTCTTTTTTTCTATTTTATTATTTTTAAAAATATTAAAAATATATTAATTTAATATTTTTCTTTAAAAATTGCTACCTATCCATGGAGGATATGATAATATTAATTTAATAGTTTATTTTTAAAATATTAATATGTTTTTATTTTAATTTCTTTTTATTTTTATATACATAATATATCACTAAAGTATGAATAATTTGTTATGAAAATATCAGTAATTGATTATAAATATGATTTTTGTTTGAATTTCATTTTTTATATTTATAATTTATTATTAAAATATTCATATCAATTTTATTTTAATTTATTTTAATTTTATATCTATTTTAATTTTTTCTTTTTTCTCTTTTAATTTTTTTACTAAAATATTATTAATTTGATAATTTTTTATTAAAATATTAATATGATATTTTATGTGGTAGGATTAGTAATTTCTCATAATAATTAGGGTTACTTTTGTCAATAACTATTTGAGTTGTATTCCATGAAGCTTGGAATAACTAATATCAAAGGGGTCAATATTAGTTATTTTGTATTTTTAAGGAATTGTTATTCTTGATATAAAAACCAACCATACAAAGTAATAAGTTTCATCTAGGAATAAAGGGAATGGCTTAGCAATTGCCTTTTAGAAAAAAAAGAAAAAACTCTTCTTCTACTATTGAGAAATTAAAGTATAATAAAATCTATCTTAATTGTTTCCCAAACCAATCTAATGTCCCTTGGTACACACACTCTCTCATTTACCTCACAAGAACGCTCATTCCACCCAACTTCACTCCACTTAGAGCAAAAAACTAAGTTATAAAGTGTTCCCTCAATAGAGCTCCTAAAAGCACTATTTCATTTCTAAAGCTAGAGGCCCACTTATAGTACAAAAGTTCAAAGTAGAATAGGATTATGACTCAATATGGAACAAGAAATTTAATATTATGCAATTACTTAATATTACACAAAAACAAGAAATTTAGTTGAATTAGATTTTTAATTCTAGTTAACACAAAACTCAACAAATCTCCACTTTTGACTTGAATTCAAACTCCTTAAACTTCTTCCACTAGTTATGCCCAATTCTAACTCCAACTCCCTTCCAACACCTTTAATAGCTCTCCAAACACAAGAACTTCCTAACCATTGACCTTTAAAATTACCTTGATTACACATAACAAATCAAGCATGGTCCAACACTTAGTTCCACCACAAATGAAAAATGCACATGTGTAGCTCTCAAGTCAATGACACGTACTGACTTCAAAGAGAGACCTCAATGACTATTCCAATTCACAAATACTACCAAGATCTTTAGTCATTTCACGATCGTTTGTATGATGGGAACCTTTCATCACCTCACTAGTAAATGAAATAGCTATCAAACCCTATGCATTATTCCCATCATTTTTAGGCCTCACCTTTTAGATGATACCAACTATTGTGCAAATTCTCCTTCATCAAGACTATGTTGCCTTGTGTGACTTTTATCACTCCATCATGGGAAAAATTCATGCACTTTGGAGTATTTCAGGCTCAACGATATTAGATTCTTACACATAATCGGGACAATAGGTGACATCACCCAAAAGCCATTAAACATGTGAAAATCCCAACCTAAGTAAGAGGATAAGTTTAGAAATCCTTAGGTGAGCATGTGAAAATTTTTGTTTGAAACATTAAATTTGGTTTTAAAAAATTCATGCTTTAAAATACTTTGATGTTTGGAAAGGTTAGATGTTGAAAAAGAGTCCAATTGGACAAGTTTTTAAGTGTATTTATACATACTAGAGTAAATGTATTAATACATGACCCTCATGTATCAATAGATTTAATTCAGAAGGCTTTTAAAAATGGATTTGAAGAACTTGTATTGATATATGGTCAAATGTATCAATAGATTTAGAGTTTTGATGAACATTTATTGATATATAACCAAACGTATCGATAGAAATTTTCTAGATACAAATGTATTGATACATTAACCCAATGTATTGATACATTTAGCTGTGTTCATAAAAATAAAAAGGGCAAAATTGTATTTTCACACTCTAAACTATAAATAGGTCTTATTTTTCGAGAGTTAGTGACCTTCAACCATTTTTGTCAGGCAAACCCTTAACTCTAATGCTCTCTCAACCCATTTCTAGTCCAAACACCATATTTGATGATTTGAAAGCTTAGTTTTGAGTTTTTATGGAAAAAGATTAGATTTTTACCTTTTAAATCCTTGAATCTTGATTTTCAAACATTGAAATTATTGTTTATGTGCCCAGATGTTTCTATTGATTGCTAAAGCTCAAGGTTTTGAGATTTTCCTAAGCATCTAAGCTCACCTAAGGTAAGGATGAAGGATTTATGGGTTACTAAGTATATATTATATTAAGTAGTAGTGGGTTAAAAAACTAGTTCTAGTTGAATCTAAGTAGTTTCAAAAGTGTTGAAAATGATTATTACAAGATTATTAGTCTAAATATTTGATTGTGATGATTGTTGTATGCTAGGAACGATTGAAAACTCCGAGGAATTCATCGAAGAGAAGTTTTGATTAGAGTTAGGGATTGAGTCTCCAATTAGGTGAGTGGATACTATTGGGTGAAGGTTGATCATGCATCATATACAAATAAAATGCAATGAAATAAAATTAACAAATTGAATTACGCCTCACCCTTCTAGGTCTTTTCTATGCCAAATTGAGTACAAAATTAAATCAATAAATAAAATATATGATCATATCACTTTACCTAAATAACAAAGGTTGATGAATCCTTTGTTAAACCACCAAAATAGCCTTCAAAAAGCTTAACCACTTAATTAAACAATTTTAATCAATTAGGCCCAATGACTTAATTAAACAATATAATTAATTAAGCCCAACAACTTAATTAAACAATTTTAATCAAATACTTTAGAAGCTCAATTAAAGGATAAAATTTTGAATTTAAATTA
Organism: Theobroma cacao; assembly: GCF_000208745.1. NCBI lineage: Eukaryota > Viridiplantae > Streptophyta > Magnoliopsida > Malvales > Malvaceae > Theobroma > Theobroma cacao. The sequence continues at coordinate 13,415,076 of NC_030855.1, forward strand.
ATTTTTTGAGTGGTTGGACACTTAACTAAATTAAAGGAATGTCCTTCACATGTGAAATGACATTCATGAGAAAGGTTGTACATGGTGCCGCAACGCATGGATGCCTCACATCCTATTGCCATGGATGCAACCATTTTATGGAAAGAGGTTGTTTGGTGGAGAAATTGGACACTCAGTGATTAAGAAGGATTCTTTCCTTAGCTGATCATTGACTTTTTGGATGTTAGGGATGCATGCCTAAAATCAAGGAGTTTGGATGTAAGATGGAATCAATTAATTTTGAATTAATTAATATCAAATCTCTTAATTAAAATCTTATTCAATAAGATTAGATAACTTCTAAATCAATAGGATTGATTGACCAATTAAGATCTAATAATGATTAGATTATTGTAGTTAAATTTGATGGATAAACTTAAGAAGATATCCATGTAATCCGATTACACAAATTTAATTAAAAAGGGAATTATCTTACCAAATTATCTAAAGATTCTAACATGGATTAGAAGTCTTAAATGGTAAGATAATTAGTACAAGATATTTAAATGGATAAGGCTAAATCCTAAAGTGTTTAGTACACATAATCTGTCACGACCCGGAACTCCCCATCGGGCCCGTGACAACCGCCGCGAGGCCTCAACAGACATTCTTCACCCCGAATGCCGATTGAAACCTCGCAAGGCTCTCGTATAAGCTTTCTCATCTCCCCGGTGAGCAACAGTTATTAAATCTCGCATTTCAAAAAAAATCATAAGTCATTTTCAAATAAGAACAATAAAATATTATTTTCTGGTCACAGGGCATTTTCGTCATTTTTTTTTTGAAATTTCGAAATTCGAAAAAAATGTAATATGTAAGTGGAAACACATATTTCATGATTTAAATTAAGTTTTGAAGTCTAAAACATTCGTTAAAGTAAAATTATAGCTATTTGAATATAATAAAAAATATTAAATAAAATATTCTATTTTCTTAAAACACAATATTTTCAAAGTCTTCCTAAAATAACTTTTGTAGCGTAAGAGTAAAAAAAAT
>NC_030855.1:13422714-13443023 GCF_000208745.1 Theobroma cacao
AGATATCCATAACTTAGATAAAATTCTCAAACTTTCCAAAGTCTTGGTAAAGTAATTTTTGATATTTACACTTTTGCCCCCGTAAAAAATCAAAAATTACATTTTTGCCCCAAAAACTGAAAAATTGCCATAGACATATTTTTAATCCCTTATACTCATATCATTTCCCAATTTATCAAATGTGATCTAAATTCTCCCAAAATCTCAAATTTTGTCCGCAGATGAAAAAATTACAATTTACCCCTATATAGTGAAAATTTCAATTTGACTCCGAATTGATCCTCGAACTCCTAATTACCATTTTGAGTCATCCTTGAACTGTGAAACTCTTAATTTCACCTTAAAATTCCTATTTAAACTAGTTCGAGGCTTAATCGACTTAATGATACCATTAGGGGCAATATCGTCTTTTAACGATTTCTCGAACTTCCTAAATATACAAACATTCTATCGAGCATGTGAATGATATTATAATTATTTTACAAAACAGGGTTTGTCATAATCTATTTAAGACAACACTTCAAGTTTGATTGAGACCACATATGCAAGTCTCTTAATGTGTTAAGACATAATTGACATATTTCCAAAAATGTTGGAGTGTCTTAAATAAGTATGGAACTTTCCTATAACGTTTAGGATGGATATCTAAAATAGGAAAATTTCCTAAATGATTTAGGATTCTAATTAAACTAAGTTCAATTATAATGAACTACTAATCTAGATAGCTTTTCAAATCAGATTTGAATTGACTGAATTTGCTAATATGATTAATCACTTTAGTAAATGATTAGATTAAGGTGTTTTGAAAACTATATTTTCACAAGAATGTGCCAAATTATTGGAATTATGGTTTTCAAATGTTGGATGACATTTTTCAAAAGAAATGCAACATCATCATCATATGAGGCATGTTTGTATTAACTTATATGTTTGTAATTAGATTATGGATGTATGAGGATGGTTATGGACTATAGATTTAATATAATTGTGGATGAATGGTTGAATGGCTTTTTATGGTAATATTTCAAATACCTTATCTCTTACATTCAGGGTTTGTAAAATTCTTTTCTCATTTAACTCCCATCGAATATAACTCAAGGTTTCTACATTTAATTGTAATTAGAAATAAGATTAGATTAGGAAAGAAATTTTATAAATTTAAATATGGAGATCTAAGGTGCCATGAAGAGCTAAAGGTCAATGCAAGCTAAGGCATGAAGTGCTAAATGTATGCTATCCCTTAGGATTTGACCAACTAGCTTTCTTTTATGGCTTAAGGAAACTAGAGTAGAAAAGTCCACAACATCCTAGTAGGACAGCATGTGATAGATTTAATTTTATAAATATAGTAAATGATATGCATGCTAATCAAATGAGACCTTAATAACACAAAAATGATAAATCCCTCGTAAAATATTGAGTCACATGTCACGCATGATTAAGTTGCCTTCCACCATATAGCAATATAACTTAGCTGCTATTTTAATCAGAGACTTGTTGAGCACACTCAAGGTTGCACTTTTACATGAGTATGTTTGAACTATTGGTGGGTTTTACTGAACCAGTTTCATAAAATCTGGATGCTTGGAAACTTGATTGTTATGGAAACTAGAGGTAAAGTCTAGGCAAAACATATATGATATGTTTAGGCAATGAGTTGTCACCTAGCTGATCTAGAAGTTGTGTAGAGAAACAATTGGTAAGCTCAGTTACCTACCTAATCCACTTATCATGGTTTTTTGAGCACACTCAAGGCCATGACTAGATGGATGGGATACTATCTCGCTAAAAGAATCCTAGTAGAGATCTTTCAAGGTGATATGGAGGGTTATCATCTTGTAGAAAACAATGGAAGAACTATTTAAAATTTTAAAACCTTGTTTTAAATAGTTTATGCATGATATTTACTTATTGCTTTATTTTATCTATTTAGGCATAATTTATATACATGGCTAATAATCTATCACTACGAAGCATCTTGGATGCAAATAAACTCACTGGCCTAAACTTCCTTGATTGGTTTCGAAACCTCAAGATCGTCTTGAAATAGGAGAAGAAGTCATATGTCTTTAATACTCCTATTCCACCAGTCCCTACTATTGATGCTAGAGTTGAGGATAAAGAAGCATATCAACATCATAAAGATGACAATGATTAGGAAACATGCTTGATGCTAGCTGATATGACCCTTAGGCTCCAAAAGCAACATGAGCACACGGATGTTCAATCCATGATTCTTCACCTTAGGGAACTGTTCGATAAAGAAGGGCTTATTGAGAGATATGAGATCTCTTAGGAACTATTCCAATGCACAATGGCAGAGGGCAGTTCTGTTAGACCTTATGGGTTGAAGATGATTGGACTCATCGAAAGATTTGGACAATTGGGCTTAGTGATAGGTCATGAGCTAAGCATAGACTTAGTTTTACAATATTTTCTTGACAACTTCAGTCAGTTCGTGTTGAACTTCTATATGAATCTATTGGAAGCCATTCTTCCTGAACTTTTGAACATCCTTGTCACAACCCAAATCCAAGGGGTCCGTGACCGATGCATAAGCCTAGCAGGCAAGCCCACTAAACTTGAGCAAGTGTTAGAATCTAAAATTATATAACACAAGCCAAGGGATTTAATAAGCAAATATTCTTAATAAATTCAAACATAAATGCATTATCCATAGCACATAGTTTATACAAATGTTCAAAAGGCCATACATTGTGATAACTCTATGATATAGAGTTATTTGGGCTTAATTTTGATAGTAATTTAGCTTAGTTCTTGTAAGAAATGCATAGAAATTAGTAGATTTTATTTAATTATTTTAAATTAGTTAATTTAGGTGAGTCAATCTAATCTTAGTTAATTGTATGCTTAATTTGGTGTTAATGTGGTTAAGATAGGTTGTTATTGATTTATTTGTGCTTTTGTAAGTGTTTTATGAAAGAAGAATTTTAGTGGAAGAAGAAGAGCAATTTCAAGGTGTAGACTTTCACTACACATGTTTTGGTATTTCAAACATAACTCTCTCTAAAGAGCTTTAAATGAGATAATTCTTCAACCATTGGAAAGCTAAGAGAAAAATATACAACTTTTATGTTTACCATTTTGCCCAGTTCGGTCTGAAAAGTAGTCAAAAATTTTGTCAAATTTAGAGTACTGCAGTAGTCCTAGAACAATTACGATGTCTACTATTTCAATGGTCAAGGCCGCAGCCTAGGTAGTCTGATGAGGAAATTTTGATTGGAATTGACTTCTTTCTTCACCTAACTTGGCTTAACTTCAAAGCTCTATAAAAACAACCTTTCTGAAGACTTTTAAGGAGATAATGAAATGCCAGATTGATAGCTAAGAGTCAAGCCACAAAGTCATTGAAGCTAAGAAGAATTTGAACGATTCAAGGAGATTTAGATATCAAGAATAAAATTCTTGAGTTTTTCTATCTTTTTTTTTATTCTTTTATTCTATTGGTTTTATTTTTAATGTTTAAATTTTATTTGATGATGATGTGTGATTTGATGGGAAACTAAATTGTTTATCAAAGATTATAATTGAACTCAACATGTAGTCTGATTTATTTACTTCTCCTTTACTTATGTTTGATGGATTTAAGTTGTTTATTTTTTTCTGTTGTTAATGTTTCTAATTACCTGATCACCAATTAGATTGAATTGGAAACCTAGGTTAAAGCTTGATAAAGGAGATTTAAGTAGACCTTGAATAGAATAGCGTATGATCGAATGTACTTAGTTGATTAGGTGGTTTGATTTGCATATAGGATAGACATACATCTATAAGCCATACGTAGCTTAAATTAGAGTATGAACTTAATGAATCTTTCTTCAATTTAATTTGTATAGACATACAGTAAATTAATTGGGAAATGTATTTTTATGAGAAACTCGATAGAGACTTGTAAATAATTTAAGACTCTAGGTTAGCAGCTTAATCCATTAAACTGAATTTAGAGATAGACACAATATTCATATGAAGTATTGAGGGATATCATAATTTTAGGTCTGGTAATCACCAGAAGTTAATAAAATAATTTTGTTGATATATTTTAGATTAGTTTTAATTTCAATTTTAATTGTTTAGATAAAATTAAGGTGTGTTAATTTTAGTAGTTAATAGTATGAAGTAATTCAATTCTCTGTGGGATCGACACTTTACTCATCACTATATTATCTTTATGATACGTATACTTGTTTGGGTAGAAAATTGAACAACAATTGGCCAATCAAGGCGTCGTACATAACAACCCTTACACACAATATAACATGGCACTCAATGCCTACACACATTATCCACAGTGGAAGGCTTTAACTGACTCAGTAGAGTGACCAAAACGGAGAACCTACTAGATGCCAAAATTGGTCTATCGCTAAATGACCTTTACCACATAGCTGTGTGGCCTATTTATTTACACATGATATACAAATGGGTGAGTACTATAATATTCAGTGAGTGGTGCAGATAAACAAAATCATATATGTTTATATAAAATACATGCACTTTTTGTGCAACTAGATGTTCTAGCAAAAATCTCCAAATACAAGGTATATCATTATCCCTAAATCTCCAACATGAGAGCATATCATCATCCTCAATGTCTCCAAAGATCATCACACATATCATTAAGCTTATCCTCGAAGCCGATCAAAGTTATTCAAATCATTATCCACGGCACACGTTAGTTGTCGGAGTATCACATCAGAATTATATCACATTTATTGAAGCCTCTCCATGGCTATCTCACATTGTATGCAAATCAAATCAACAAATGGCCCTCCCTTGGACATAGTTAGATCACGATCAGTGGCCAATTGATGGAGAATCATATCATGCTTAGGGCAAAGCTATTGGAAGAGAAACAGATCACGCATAGTGCCAAAAGAGCTGACGGAGAACAAATCATTGATCGGAGTAATCTCTCAATGTCAGCATCACTTAGAGTAATCTCAACGGATGGCATCAAAGCAATGCAAGCGAAAATAACAAGTACATCAGTGCCACCATCCCCGTAGGCACATACATAGTCATAGGGGGATAGAAACCCACTCAACCACAAATCAGATCAACATTTGGAATTCATCTCTAGGACGAAAACATAAATCCACAAATAAGGCCATTATGCCTTTATCATTCATAATTTCCTTATTAAACCTCAATTCACATTTATCGAGCTTCAATCGTCTTAAGCTTGGTTAGGTTCTAAATGCCTCTAAGTCTTTAAGGCATCATTCAATCAAATCATCTCAACATATCATTCACCTAGGATAATCTACTCTTAGGGGTTTATCATAGCCTTTACACATCTTAGTCTAAGCACACACAGCATAGTCCACCCATATGGCTCACATCATAACACACAATCACACATAATTTACATATATACATATACACATATATTGTTCTCTAGCCTAGGTTCATTCGTCTAGGCATACATATTTCATTTTAATACCATGGCAACACATCTATCATGAGTCATGCATTACATGCATTTTTTTTTTGAATCCACTCATAATGACAAATTGGAGGTAATCCCAGCTAAGCTTCGATCCTTAGCCTCCCATAGTCATCTAGGTTGCCAATGAGTTGATTAACTTCGTTTTCCCCTTCAAACATGTCACAACATCAAAATGTTAATTAAATCCTGGCTTTTGAAAATTGACAGCTTTTGCATAATTGACCAAATCTTAGCAATTCAACTAGTAAAGCTCAAATCTTTCATTAATGAGTTAAACCAATGAGTGCTCAGCAACTATCACTAATTTGCAACAAAAAAGAGGAAACTAACGTGTAAGTCACAAAGACTTCGTGAGTGGATAGGGGAAGGGGACAAGCCAAGGGGTTAGTCCTTTTGCACAAATAAACATTTATATAGACATGCATGAGTGATCTTTCAAAAACGTATAATGAACTTGTAAGAGAATAATCATGCCCTCAAATAAGTTTCATAAATTCATTGGAAATGTGTACCAAACCTTTAAATTATAGAGTATCAAGTTCAATAGCATTGAAAATTTTCTTAAACATGTACAATCTTATAATCATTTGAAAACCCAATTAAAGAGTAAACCATCTGTAACACATCCACAAAGGCCTAGTTAAGGCATTAATCATCTCATATCATGGAAGTGAGACTGACTTTATGGTGCTCATCAACCATGCACTTGACGATCAAGTAATTCAGACTATCTGATTCCAAATCTCATACATCAACCTTACCTCTTACTTTCATAATAGATTATGGAACCTTGTTTCGATATTTCATGAATCATACCATTTCAAAAAATACATATCATATACATTAAATATGATCAACTACAATATTCACATTCATCAAATAACATTTGTGATAAAATAACCCTTGTTCACCATAGGCCTTATGATATATCTCCTAATCGGCATGAGTGAGAACAAAATGGGGGAATGAAATCACTACCTCACTCCCCGCTTCTCAATAAGGTGGTAATGGAAAATCCTTCATTACCTTATAAGATTTGTTACATATTAACCCTCGATAACCATGGGCAGCATTCATTTTGGAACCAAATGCTCAATACATAATTCACAACCGTTCATTAAACACATAGTGTATATTTGGCATCATATTATGCCCTTATACTCATGTCATGTGGTATGTGGAACTACATGACATACTTAGTATTATGGCATTTCACTTGTATTCATTCTCATATTATGGGCTATGTGGAAAATACCTCACATACGTTCAATATATTGCACATCACATGCCTATTCTCTTTCACGTGGTATGTGGTAATGACATCACATATAACTCAATATATATACATCATGTAGTCATTTATCTATCATTCAATATGGAATTTTATCATCACATAATCATAGCAATGTAGCATGCTCCAAGCATTTCATACACATCTCATAGAAGTGGTGGTTTGTTATAAAACATTTGAAAGGACTTGTCCCCTTTTGTTGAAAACTACTACATAATAGGATATTTACATATTCATAATAGATTGAAAAGTCTTTCAAAAACTTGGATTCAATAACAATTCATTTACATTTTATAATAAATTAATGGAAAACATGTTTATCATCAACTCATTCAAATCATGCTTCCAACTTTACGTATTAAAATAGTTTTCAAAGTGGTGTACCTATTCACCTCAAAAAGTTGACTCCTATCAACAAGAATTGTAACACCTTTAATTTTTTAGGTAAATTTAGTTAATTGAGAATGAACTATTAAATATATATATTATGCCTTGGGGACATATATATATTGTGCCTTGGGGACATCAATGATATGTTATGTATATCAAGTGTGGAAAGTGTATACGTTTTCACTTAGGAGAATTTTTTTTTGAGGAAATATGAGAAATGATGAATAAACTCTATGGTTTGAGGTTTTAAATTGTATTTGATGTGATAATTGGATTGGATTTTGGGAATGATTTGAGGTTGTTGAAGAGATTTAGAAGGAGTTTAGGTTTTTAAAGGAGCAACTTTTACAAATTAGGACCTAAGAAGTCAATCCTAGTGAAGTAAAATGTAGGGGAAGTCATGCATTCTAGCCTAGGATCGACTATAGGCCCTCTATAGTTGATCCTAGGAAGGAAAAATGCAAGAAAGGTGAACATTCTAGTCTAGGATCGACTATAAACCCTCCATAGTCGATCCTGTGAAGCAAAATAGGATAAATACGAACATTCTGGTCTAGGATCAACTATAGATACTTTAATGGGTTTGAAAGGTGTGAGAGTTGAGAGAAAACAAGTGGAGAATAAGGGTGAATGAAGAAAATGGGAAAAAAAATCACGTTTTGAGGCTTTTAAACCCATTTTAATCTAATCTAGCAATCTAGGATTGACTATGGATTTTAAGTGCTAAAGGAAAGAGATTTCACTTCTAAAAGCTTGATTTGTGATTTTACTTTTTCTTTCTAAAACCTAAAACCCTAACCTCCCAAATTGATCTTTGAAGCACTTAGAGTTATTTGGAGTAAAATTGGAGCTTGGAAAATGCTTCTAGAGGAAAGATTAAGCATTTCTACTAATTGATTTTCAATTTAAACGATTGATAACTTAGATTTGATTTGGTCCAGCTTTGAAGTAATTCGCCCCCTTGAAGTTGACTTGGGATTTGGGGTAAATAATTGTACAATCTAGCTTTTAAGGTATGGGTTTATCTCATTACTGAAGGGTTTAAGCTTATACGTTGGATTGCTAAAGATTTGATTATTTTTAGAAAAACGAGCTTTTTTTCGAAAGGCAGGATTTAACTAGTTTTGTGATGCTTTGATGTGCTTAAGGGAAGATTGAGCTATTGGCTCCATTAGTTTTTGATGATAATAAAACATTCCCAGTCATTTGTGTCTAATATTTCTACTTGAGTATGCAGGACAAGAATTGTATACCAATGATAAATAAATTATTCCAAGGGACATATTAAAAATTATATGAATAAGAAGCCACAATTGATCAACAAAACATAAGCTCCTTAGTTGAATAATAAAGGGTTAGTCAGCTAAAATTAAAATCAGAAGTTGGCGGACTCAAGAGTATTGAGAAACAGAAAAGATTTAGTCAACCAACAAATGGGTTAGTTGACTAAGAGCCTATTGCTAGAAATCTAGACTTCAAGACAAAACCAACTTAATCGACTAAGGAGTAAGTTAGTCGACTAAGTGCTCACTGCCAGAAGCAGAGAACAGAAGACAGATACAACTTAGTCGACTAAGATATTAGTTAGTCAACTAAGAGCATTCTGCCAAAAAATTTGAATTGTACACTAGAGACAGATTAATGGCCAGATTTACCACCAAACTGTTTCCAACAGTTAAAAACTACCTAACACCTATCAGAGCTGATTTGTCAAGTATTTAAGAGGCTCCCAATGGTTAGAAAATGTAATTAAGGCTTTTAATTCCAAAAAGGGCTTAAAAATATTGCAAAAACCTTCAGCATACTTTTTGCACTTCACGCCTATTCTTGTAAAAGATTCAAGCACTTCACTTTGTACCACTTAGATCAAGTCAATGATCATGGGTGTACATTTATTTCTCTTCTCCTTGTATACTTAGAGTGTGCGAGACACTCTAAGGGATTTATTCAAGCTTGGATTGCTTGATTGAGTGTATAGGTTCTAACTTAGCTTAGAAAAGTTAGTTGTTGGGTTTTGGTTGATCCTGGTAAAAACCATTGTGAAAGGTTTTGGCTGAGCCTGGTAAAAGTCATTGTAAAGCTTGGTGAAAGCTTGTGAATTTCACTATTCAAGTGATTGGTTTGGAAAATCCTTGGTTGAACAATCAAGGTAGTGGATGTAGGTCTTGGACCGAACCACTATAAATTCTTGTGTGATTGTCTACTCTGTTTTTAGTTTTTCATTCATCCTTAAATCTTTCTTTTATCTTACATTTGTCCCCAATTAGAAGTCAATTTTCGTAAAAGCCAAAAAGTGCTATTCACCCCCTCTAACACATTTACTTGGGAACAACATGAGCAATTTGGGACATTTGTGAGCCGAAATACGGTTGGATGCTAAGAGTTGATGTTTGGCTATGTCAATTAATGTGGCGGATGACATAACTAATAATGTGTTTATTGAGAATCATCATGATCCATTGGAAATTTCTTTGAATTCTTCATGTGATATTATTGATGAAAAAGTTCTTAAATATGCTAACCATCTTGATGGCCCATCACGTCTCCCAAAATCCCAATTTCAGTCTTTGGATTACAACTTCACCAATCAAACCTTCCATTGAAGAACCTCCTTTACTGGAGCTCAAACCATTACCTAATTATTTAAGGTACGTTTTTTTTGGGAATTTTTCTACACTACTGGTAATCATTTTTTTTCTCTTTCTGATGAAAAGAAAAATAAACTCCTTCGAGTTTTAAGAGACTACCAAAAAGCAATTGGGTGGACCATTACAAACATCAAAGGAATTAATCCATCAATTTGCATGCATATATAAAATTCTTTTGGAAGAAAATCACAAAGCAACCATTGAGCATCAACAAAGGTTGAATCCAATCATGAAAAAGGTAGTAAAGAAAGAAATTATCAAGTGGCTAAATGCAAGTATTATCTATCCTATTTTTGATAATTCATGGGTAAGTCTAGTCCAATGTGTCCCTAAGAAAGGAAGTATGACTGTAGTTTCTAATGAAAATAATGAGCTTATTCTTACTGGAATTATGACTGAATGGAAGGTATGTATGGACTTTAGAAATTGAACAAAGCCACTAGAAAAGATCACTTTCCACTCCCTTTTGTTGATCAAATGCTTGATAGACTAGTAGCTATTAAATATCTGATCAAGAAAAAGGATGCAAAACCACGCTTGATCAGATGGGTACTTTTGCTTCAAGAATTCGACATGAAAATTCAAGATAGGAAAGATACAAAAACTTAAGTGGCAGATCGTTTATCTTGATTGGAGAATGAAGAATAATTAGGAATTCTATAGTGATCAATCAGACTTTTCTTGATGAGCAATTGTTTCATGTTGAGAACTAGAAAAATTTACCATGGAATGCTGATTTTGTGAACTATCTCATGAGCAAACTCTTCCCTTCTGAATTTAATTCGCAATAAAAGAAGAAATTCTTGCGTGATGTTAAATATTACATGTAGGATGAGCCTTTTCTTTATAAGCATTATGGAGATCAAATAATTAGAAAGTGTGTTCCTGAAGAAGAATTTGAAAATATTCTTCATCATTGCCATTCATCTGATTATGGAGGACATTTTGAGGAAGATAATGTCCGACCCGATACTCCCCTCGAGCCCGTGACAACCGCCGCGGTGCCCGGTAGACACTCATTGCTCGAAATGTCAACCCAAAACCCTGCAAGGCTTTACTATCAGTTTCTCATTTCCCTTGTGAGCAACCATTGTCAAATATCGTGTTCTAAAAGATTTTAAACTGTTTCCAACTAAAAATAAATAAAATATTAATTTTTGTCTCACATGGGTATTTTGGTCATTTTTTCTCAAAATTTTTGAAACTGGCTAAAACGTAATATACAAGTACAAAACACATAATTCATATTCAAAATGAGTTTAAAAGTCTAAAATCTTCATTTAAAATGAAATTACGGTTATTTGAATATAATAAGAAAATAAAAGAAATATTAAGTAAAATATTCTATTTTCTTATAAAACAATATTTATAGAGTTATACGTGAATAATTTTTTATAGCGTAAAAGCTAAATAAATTTAGACATACTGAAATACAGTAAGCCAAAAATATTTAATTTGATTTATAATAACAAGAGGGCCCTTGAATAAACAAAAGTAAAGGGACTGTGAACCAACGGTTTGGAAAATGCAGATCCAACGGTAGTCCTCGATGAGATTAGCTATCTACAGTCTATACTGAACCTGAAATCGGTGGAAAGGAGGGTGGTGAGATTATAAAATCCCAATGAGTAAACAGACATCATCATAAATATCTAAAGTTGAGTACATTTAGACAATATAGTAAATCATCGTAAACTGAGCCTCAACATTAGAATACATTTCATTTAAAATACGTAAAGAGGCTTATGAATCTCATAAAAACTAGGCTTCTGCCATAAATCCATTCTTGGGGACACCTTGGCCGAGGCATCCTACCGAGACCGCCAAGGCTATTAAAATTCACATTTCACATAAATCATGTTTTTGTTTTGAAAACATAGCCGTTCCTTGGCGTTGGCTAAGTTCCCCCTCACGTGGTGGTTTGGCGTGAAGTGAACCCTAAACTTTACCCCAGGAGATACCCTACACGCCTCTCCGTTCAAGGTAAGAATATAATGGGGTTTACCGTGCCCTCTAAAAGGCTGGTCCACGAAACCCCCTACTGCAGTGATTAATTAATATATATAATCCACCATACAATAAAACTCAATAACATGATATGGCAATTTTGTAATTCATAGTCTTTCAAGGCAACCAAACAATTTGCATTTCAATAAAATTGTCAATTAGCCAATCATGCCCGATTTATCATAAGCCAATCAATTTAAACAATCAAATTGCCACAATTAACAGTCTCCATGTACTTTATTTTTCAAAATCACTATTAATTTCAAAACAATTTATAATTTAATTTCATTGAAACACATTTATTCGTAAAACATGAAAATTTACCTTTTTAAATTCCTTTTTCCATAAAATTCATGAAATCATCTAAAAACCACCCTAGATAATTAAAATGACAGTAAGTTTACTCATAATGTCTAGAATGCTGATTTTTGAAGCACTCTGTCTACTAGTTCTCGGATGCAATTTCCTTGCCTTTATCAGAGGACTCACCACCTTGACACAGTACAAAATTGAAAAATTCACCAAATTGGTACTAAATTGAAATTAAACTAATTTAGACTATTAATGCATAATATGGAATGCAAAAATGCACTGGTAACTATCTAAACTCGGCATTGGCCTAATTCGTCTTATCATCCGATTAAATTACTAACGCGTCCAATTTAATCCCAAATTAATTTTTTTTCAGTTTCTATACCTCAATTGCACCCAAATTGACTTAATGTCCCTCAGTGTGGTGCAAATTATCAGTCTCGACAGCAAATTATGAAAATACCCTTAGTGGGTAAAACTTCGTATTTTTGTTTTGAAAATTCCCATTATTTTTCTAGGCTCATAATTCATCATTTCTTAACCAATTCTCCTAGAATAAAAATCAAACTCATCCTCACTCATACATGGTAAATTCGGCCATTAATGGTTGTGGGAGAAAATAAATTCTTTTCTTGTTGTTTTGTTTCTAAATATGCTAAACTAACTAAAAACACTAACATAACTTAAAATCAAATTAATCTAACAACTTTCTCTCTCCTAACCCATTTTGATCAGCCAACAATTCATCATAAAAACATGTAATTTAAGCATGGAAAATAAGGAGAAATGCTTAAGGAAAATAGAGTTCAAGCTTACGTTGAAAAATCCTACCTTTTTCACTTATTTTTCTTGATTTTCCACACTTTTTCTATTGAAATTCCTCACCTAGGGTTTGTTCTTCCTTTCTTTCCCTCTCTTCGTTGCTTGGCCGAATATTTGGAGAATAATGGGCTGATTTATGCTGATTTTTAAGTTAAATATTAAATTATCCTAAGCTTGAGACATGGCATTTTCTTATTGGTCCATTTTTAAAATTTTAAAAATTTAAACATTTTATCTCCACCACATGTTTAGTCAAAGGTCAAAAATGAGGATAAAGGAAGACCATGTGCTGGAAAAATATCCTAGTGGTGGAAAATTGCAATTTTGCCCCTGGAGTGGTAAAATTACCAGTTTACCCCTATACTCCAAATTATACCGAAATTAAAATTTTGCACTTATAAACCTCAAATCATACTCCAATAAGTCAAATTATACTCCAATAAGTCAAATGGGGACAAATAAATATTTTTTAAAATTACCATTTTGTCCCCAAGTGGCAAATGACCATTTTGCCCTTAGGTAGTGAAAATTTCGGTTTGACTCCAAATTGATTCTCAAACTCTGAATTACCATTTTGAGTCATCCTTGGACTGTGATGATCTTAATCTCACCTTAAAATTCCTATTTGATCTAGTTCGAGAATTAAATCAACTTTGTTGTACCTCTAGGTACAGTACCAACTTTTGTAAATTTTTCGAGACTCTCCTAGCATACAATCATGCTATCATCACATGTATGTCATGAATAGTACTTGATAAGGTTGGGCTTTACAGCACTACCCCCCTTAAAATAAAATTTTGACCTCAAAATTTCATTTACCGAATTCGAAGAAAAGATGTGGATATTGGTTTCTCATCTGGCCCTCGGCTTCCCACGTCATCTCCTCTTTTCGAGCATTCTTCCACAATACTTTCACCATTGGAATGCTCTTGTTCCTTAGCACTCGATCCTTTCGATCTAGAATACATACAGGCTGCACCTCGAACTTCAAATCCTCATGTAACTCAATGGGAGGTGTCTCTAAAATGGGAGAGGGATCGGGAACATACTTTTTCAACATCGAGACGTGGAAGACATTATGAATCCGATCTAACTCTAGGGGTAATTCAAGTCTGTAAGCCATTGGCCCAATCCTTTCAATGATACAAAGGGGTCGAATGTATCTTGGATTGAGTTTTCCCCTCTTCGCGAATCGAATCACACCTTTCATCATCCAATAAATACCACAAATTATCACATAGTATAACCAAATAAGATTTAATACTTGGAATTTTCAAATTATTACCTTTCCAAGGAGAAACCTTAAGAAAAACTTTATCGTCGACTTCAAACTCCAAATCTTTCCTTCGTTTATCTGAATAATTCTTTTGCCTATTTTGAGCTGTCTTTAACTGCTCTCGGATAACCTTGACCTTATCATTTGTCAGATCAATCAATTCCACATTCACCAATTTCCTCTCACCTACTTCATCCCAACAGAGTGGACTTCGGCACTTCCTTCCATACAAAGCCTCGTATGGTGCCATCCCAATACTAGACTGAAAACTGTTATTATACTCGAACTCCACCAATGGCAAGTGTCTGTCCCAACTCCCAATAAAGTCAATGACACAAGCCCGTAACATATCTTCCAAGGTCTGAATAGTTCTATCAGATTGACCATCTGTCTGCGGATGAAAGGCAGTACTAAATCTCAATTTAGTTCCAAGCGCTTCCTGAAATTTTGACCAAAATCGAGAAGTAAACCGAGGGTCTCGATCTGACACAATAGAAACTGGAACTCCATGCAATCTCACAACCTCATCTATATAAAGTCTTGCCAGCCTCTCAATAGAATACGTGCTATGGATAGCCAAGAAATGGGCGAACTTAGTCAATCTATCCACAATCACCCAAATAGCATCCTTCCCACTTTGTGTCCGCGGCAAACCCAATACAAAGTCCATAGTCACATGTTCCCACTTCCATTCAGGAATCGGTAAAGGTTGAAGAGTACTTGACGATTTTTGATGCTCTGCCTTAATCTGTTGGCATGTGAGACATTTCGCTACAAACTTTGCTATGTCTCGTTTCATACCCGGCCATCAATAACTTTCTTTAATAGTCTGATACATCTTGGTGCTTTCGGGATGTAAAGCGTAGGCGAAAGAATGAGCTTCCTCCAAAATAGTTCGTCTCAACTGATCATCCTTAGGGACACAAATTCGGTCTCTAAGCATCAAAGTACCATTATCGCTGAGTCTAAACTCACTAGTTTCTCCATCTTGCAGCTTTTGAACTTCCCGTTTCAACCAATCATCAGATTTCTGCAATTCTCTGATCTGATTCAACAATGAAGGTCTCACGACGAAACTAGCAAGTAGGGTTCCATCCTCACCATTATTCAACTGGATCCCTAGAGATTTCATCTCAAGTAACATCAGAAAATAAGAACTCTGAAGTGTTGCTAACGACGATGAGGATTTACGACTTAAGGCATTCGCTACCACATTTGCTTTTCTCGGATGATAATCAATCACTAAGTCATAATCCTTAATCAACTCCAACCATCGTCTCTGTCTCAAGTTAAGCTCTTTCTGGGTGAGCAAATACTTCAAACTCTTATGATCAGTAAAAATCTAGCAACGCTCACCATATAAATAATGTCTCCAAATCTTCAATGCGAAGACTACTGCTACTAACTCCAAGTCATGAGTAGGGTAATTCGTCTCATGCTTTTTCAACTGCCGAGAAGCGTAAGCTATTTCTTTCTCATCCTGCATCAATACACACCCTAATCCCAACTTAGATGTGTCACTATATACCACAAATTCTTTTCCACTAACAGGAAGTGTTAAAACGGGAGCAGAGGTTAACTGGTTCTTTAGCTCCTGAAATCGATTCTCACAAACATCATCCCACTCATACTTAACTCCTTTACGAGTCAAACGAGTCAGAGGAGCTGCTATCAAAGAAAATCCCTGAACAAATCTCCGGTAATAACCGGCTAAGCCAAGGAAACTACGAATCTCAGTTACCGTTCTCGGTTGCTCCCATTGCAAGATTGCCTCAATCTTCTTGGGATCGACATAAATTCCAGCTCCGGACACCACATGTCCCAAGAAAACCACTTCCTTCAACCAGAATTCACATTTAGAGAACTTGGCATAGAGTTGTCTCTCGCGCAAAGTTTGCAACACAATGCGCAAATGGGCAGCATGTTCATCATCATTCTTCGAATAAACCAGGATGTCATCGATGAATACTATCACAAACTTATCCAAGTATGGATGGAACACCCTGTTCATAAGATCCATAAAAACTGCCGGGGCATTAGTCAAACCAAACGGCATCACCAGAAACTCATAATGCCCATAACGCGTCCTGAAGGCAGTCTTGGGTACATCCTGCTCCTTAATCCTCAACTGATAGTACCCAGATCTCAAATCAATCTTAGAGAATACCATAGCACCTCGTAATTGATCAAAAAGATCATCTATCCGGGGTAAAGGGTATTTATTCTTGATGGTCACTCGGTTCAGCTGACGGTAATCGATACACAATCGAAGAGTGCCATCCTTCTTCTTTACAAATAGGACTGGTGCTCCCCAAGGAGAAATGCTAGGGCGAATGAAACCTTTATCCACCAAATCTTGCAACTGGGCTTTTAGTTCCTTCAACTCTGCTGGAGCCATTCTATATGGAGGAATAGAAATAGGTGCGGTACCCGGAAGTAAATCAATAGGGAACTCAAGCTCTCGATCAGGAGGTAGTCCCGGTAAATCATCAGGAAATACATCAGGAAACTCACTTACTATTGGGACATCCTCTAACTTAGGTTCCCCCTTTGAAGTATCGATCACGTATGCCAAATAAGTCGGATACCCTTTTTGCACTAATTTTGAAGCTTTGATGGCCGAGATTACACAAGATGGTAATACTCGACGTTCCCCTACAAACACAATCTCTGCTCCCTCCGAATTCCGAAGAACAACTTCTTTTCGGAAACAATCCACGTTCGCCCGATGTGCAGTTAACCAGTCCATACCCAATATTAAATCAAAATCCAAGATCTCTAGACGAATTAAGTCACCCTTAAATTCTTCCTCACCTACCTTTACCCCACAGTCTCTATAACAAGTATTTCTAATCAACTATTCTCCTAGAGGGGTATGCACTACAATTTCTCCCTCTAATGGTGACAGGTTTCTATCAGCAATTGATGCAAATGTCGTACTCACATAAGATCTATCTGAGCCAGAATCTATCAAAACATAAGCATCTTTATCAAATAAAGACATAATACCTGTCACTGCTCCAGGTCAGACCCGTGCCTCATCTTCCGTCACAGCAAAAACTCTTGTCAAAGTACGAGTTTGTGGTTTCGAAGGTGGATGCACCAGGGTATTACTCTCCACACCAGACCGTATGGCTACTCCTTGTCTCGGTGGTAACCCAGAAGAATCTCTCATCTGCATATCAGTGCGAGCTGGTGGAAATGATGCAGCTACAGTGGCTTGTCCTAACCGTGGGCAATTACTCATAATGTGACCCGTCTGTCCACATTGGAAACATCTTGTTGGCCCTCTACATAGCCCACTATGATAATTCCCACAATTTCTGCATCTGTCAGAACCTCCGGAACTCTTCCCAGAACTAGTCATAGCAGATCTGCTAAACCTCGAAGGTTTCTACTGTGATGGTAGAAATGGAGGTCAAGGAGATGTCACGAAAACAGAAGTAGTGCTCCCTGAAGTCGTTGAGTCTTTGCCTTTTTTTACTGGCTAACTAGAAGACATACCAGGATTCCTCCTTTTTGCAAACTCAATCCGAATCCTCCTATTCTCAGTCGTGAGCTTCTCAGCCCGTAAAGCCATCTGTACCACCTTCTTATGTGGCTCCCTACCAGTCACTGTCATTCGCTCTCTAATCTCATTATGAAGCCCTTCCTCGAAATTGCTGGCTTGATCCTGCTCAGATTTCACCAGATCCGACACATATAACATCAACTCATTAAAATGAGTCTTGTACTCCTCTACAGTTAGATTTCCCTGTTTCAAACTCAGAAATTCTCTCTTCTTTTCTTTCTAATGAAAATAAGTGAAATACTGACCATCGAATTCCCTGAGAAAATCGAACCATGTCTAAGGAGTAGTGGAACGGGACTTCACCGAATTCCACCAAGTACGAGCCCTCTTCTCTAATAATCTCGTAGCCACCATCAGCTTCATGTCGTCATCTAATCCCATATCAGAGAGAGTCTTTGAAACCTGATTAATCCAGTCTTTTGCCACAGTGGCATCCAACTCACCCGCGAAAGACACACAACATAGTTGTCTAGCCTCATTTAGCTTCTTAGAAATGGATACATCCTGTACTGGTGGTGGAACTAAAGGAGTAGCTGGAGGCACTATAGGTGAAACTTGACCAGTTTGAGCTTGACCAGCCATTGCGGTAAAAAAAGCTGCCAATGCTTGTGCTGCCTCGTTAGGCATGGCGGGAATACCAGTAGGTGGTTGAGTAGGTGGAGGATGTGGAGGACTCTCGGCCTGCTCAGCAGCAAGTGCTGCCCGAATGGTGGATGCAGTTGATTCCTCCTCTACTGTATCTGGCTGATGACGTCGGGAACGACCTCTTCCCCTCCCAACCGATTTAGTGAGAGGTGGGCGTCCGCGTCGAGGAGGCATTATAATCTATAAAAGAATACGAGCAAGTTTAGGTAACCTTAGGCTCTATATGCAGATGCATGCATTCTATTTAACCTAACCTAACCTAACTTAATCCGGGGCCACACTGATATTTTAAATTTTTAAAACAACTTTAAAACTAAAAACTTTGATCTTTAAAACCAAAGGCTCTAATACCAATCGAATTGTCACGACCCGGTACTCCCCTCGAGCCCGTGACAACCACCACGGTATCCCGGTAGACACTCATTGCCTGGAATGTCAACCCGAAACCCCGCAAGGCTTTACTATCAGTTTCTCATTTCCCTTGTGAGCAACCATTATCAAATATCGTGTTACAAAAGATTTTAAACTGTTTCCAACTAAAAATAAATAAAATATTAATTTTTGTCTCACAAGGGTATTTTGGTCATTTTTTCTCAAAATTTTTGAAACTGGCTAAAACGTAATATACAAGTACAAAACACATAATTCATATTCAAAACGAGTTTAAAAGTCTAAAATCTTCATTTAAAACGAAATTACGGTTATTTGAATATAATATGAAAATAAAAGAAATATTAAGTAAAATATTCTATTTTCTTATAAAACAATATTTATAGAGTTATACGTGAATAATTTTTTATAGCGTAAAAGCTAAATAAATTTATACATACTGAAATACAGTAAGCCAAAAATATTTAATTTAATTTACAATAATAAGATGGCCCTCGAATAAACAAAAGTAAAGAGGACTGTGAACCTACGGTTCGGAAAATGCAGATCCAACGGTAGTCCTCGATGAGATCAGTTATCTACAGTCTATACTGAACTTGAAATGGGTGGAAAGGAGGGTGGTGAGATTATAAAATCCCAATGAGTAAACAGACATCATCATAAATATCTAAAGTTGAGTACATGGAGACAATACAGTAAATCATCATAAACTGAGTCTCAGCATTAGAATACATTTCATTTAAAATACGTAAAGAGGCTTATGAATCTCATAAAAAGTAGGCTTGTGCCATAAATCCATTATTGGGGACACCTTGGTCGAGGCATCCTACCAAGACCGCCAAGGCTATTAAAATTCACATTTCACATAAATCATGTTTTTGTTTTGAAAACATAGCCATTGCTTGGCGTTGGCTGAGTTCCCCTTTACGTGGTGGTTTGGCATGAAGTGAACCCTAAACTTTACCCCAGGAGATACCCTGTAAAACCCAACCCTATAAATACATGTCATGACATACATGCACTGAGTAGCATATTATTATGCTAGGAAAGCACATAAGAAAAGACGAAACCCGATATCGTACCTAACGGAACACTTGAGTTGATTTAACCTCGAACTAGTTCAAATAGGAATTGTAGGATGAAATTTAATATTTTATAGTCCAGGAATGAAAAAAAAAATGATTGTTCGGAGTTCGAGGGTTCATTTGGGGTAAAATTAGAAATTTTGATGTTCAAGGGCAAAATCGTCATTTTGCCACCTAAGATAATAATTTGATCATGGAGTGAAATTTTTGATCAAGATTAACTATTTGGAGTATAATTTAATGATAGGAAGTGAAAAAGTTTAATTCTGGTGATTTTTGGAGTGTAGGGGCAAAATCGTAATTTTACCACCCACGGACAAAATTTGAGATTTTGAGAGAATTTAGATCAAATTTGACAAATTGGAGAATGGTATGAGTATAAGGGATGAAAAATATGTCTATGGG
>NC_030855.1:13449951-13452348 GCF_000208745.1 Theobroma cacao
TTTTAAATGAAGATTTTAGACTTTTAAACTCATTGAATAATGAATTGTGTGTTTTGTAACTTGTATATTACGTTTTAGCCAGTTTTAAAATTTTTGAGAAAAATGGCCAAAATACCCTTGTGAGATGAAAAATTAATATTTTATTTGTTTAAAGTTGGAAACAGCTTAAAATATTTTAGAACGCGATATTTGACAATGGTTGCTCACAAGGGAAACGAGAAACTGATATTAAGCCTTGCGGGGTTTCGGGTGGACATTCCGGGCAATAAGTGTCTACCGGAACACCGCGGCGGTTGTCACGGCTCGGGGGGAGTACCGGGTCGTGACACTCCTAGCATACAATCATGCTATCATCACATGTACATCATGAATAGTATTTTATAAGGTCGAGCTTTACAGATAAACTATTGCAAAGGTTCTACAATAAGGTTTTTATTGGCTTTCTCTTTTCAAAGATGTTCATAATTTTGTTAAAAGATGTGATAGATGTCAAAGAATGGGCAATATATCTAGAAGACATGAGATGCTTCCCAACATCTTAAAAATCAAAATTTTAGATGCGTGAGTAATTGATTTTATGGGTCCATTCATTCCATCCTTCAATAACGAATACATCTTGTTTGCTGTTGATTTTGTCTCTAAATGAGTTGAAGCTATTGCATTGCTAAGGAACGACTTTAAGGTTGTGATAAATTTCTTGCAAAGGAACATCTTTACACGTTTTGGAATGCCTAGAGCCATAATTAGTAATGAAGGGTCTCACTTCTGCAACAAAAATTTAAAGGCCATCTTGGCCAATTATGGAGTCAAGCACAAAATATGTCATGACCCGGAACCTCTCTCGGGCCCATGACAACCGTCGCGACGTCCCAATTGACACTCATTACCCAAAATACCAATCAGAACCCCGCAAGGCTTACATATCAATTTCTTGCCTTTTTTGTGAGCAATCGTTTTTAAACATTCCATTTTAAACAATTTCCAATAGTTTCCTGCTCAAGTAAATCAAAAGACAAAAATATTTTAAAATGATTTATAGATAAATATCACTATTCAAAATATTGATTAAAATATAGCATTTTTTTATATAAAACAATATTTATAGAAACACGTGTAAAAAATCTTTTGTAACGTGTAAGTAAAATAAATTCACACATACAAAAATTTACAAAGTTATAATGTACAATAATGGTTACAATGACAAGTGGCCCAAAATACACCCAGTGTTGGTGCTAGAAACCTACTGTCTGTGTGGTAGAGATGTCAATTGGAGCCCTCGACAAAATAGGGTATCTACAAGCTACCACAGACCTGAAATGTTTGGAAAGGAGGTGGGTGAGATTTTGCAATCCCAATGAGTAAACAAACATTATCATAAATATCTAAAGGCGAGTAATAGGGAGGCAAGTTTAAACAACAAATCACAAACCATTTCATAATGTTTTCAATTTATTTCTTAAACCATAAAATATTTGTAATTTACCAAAACAGTTGTTAAAGCTTATGTCTTTTATAAAAGAAAACAAGGCTCAAGCCAAAACTAATCCTCGGGGATACCTTGGCCGAGGCATCTAACCGAATCTGCCAAGGTTGTTATAACATTTACATGTGAAACACATTTTTATTTTTAAAACAAGTCGTTCCTTGGCGTTGGCCGAGTTACACATTCACGTGGGGGTTCGACATGAAGTGAGCTCTAATACTACCCCAGGAGTTACCCTCATCTCCTCTACAACCGGAGTAACTATATAACCGGATTTACCGTGCCCCTCTAATAGGCAGTCAACGGAAACCCATCACTGCAGTGACTAACCCACCAATTTTAATAAAATTTCGACAGTATAACGTAGCTTTTATTTATTTGTCCAGCCTGCACAGTAAAAACAGCTTACATAAATTTTCCAATGCACTTACAAAATATAGCCACATATACTTATATCTCATAAGCCATTCATAGGAAAATATATAATTTTCAAGACAGTTAACAGCCTGCAATTACTTAATTTCATAATCAACCCAATATATCTTTATTTGTCACATTTATTTGTAAAACATCATGAATCCTGTTTTAATCTCGTTTTCATTTCATAAAATACATAAAGAGCATTTAAAAATAAACTCTAGATAATTTACAATAATAATAAGTTTACTCACCGTTTGTACAAACTAAAAGCTTTCTAGGTGTCCCGATAACTACTCATCGGGTACAATTTCCTTGCCTTTACCGAAAGGCTCTCATCCGTTAGACGTGTAAACGGGCGAAAAACGCGAATTTCCCTTTGAATTTTCTTGTTTCTCTTTGGTTTTTCTTTTTTTCTTCCTTTCCTTTCAATTTTCTCTCTTGTTCTCCCTTATGGCCGGCCAGCACTTAAAATGGGGTTTAAATGGGTTGACTTT
>NC_030855.1:13452614-13481288 GCF_000208745.1 Theobroma cacao
TAGATAAAATTCTCAGACTTATCCAAAGTCTCGGTGGAGTAATTTTTGAAATTTACACTTTTGCCCCCGTAAAAGTGAAAAATTACATTTTTACCCAAAAAACTGAAAAATTGCCCATAGACATATTTTTCATCACTTATACTCATACCATTCTCCAATTTATCAAATTTGATCTAAATTCTCTCAAAATCTCAAATTTCATCCGTGAGGAACAAAATTACGATTTTGCCCCTACACTCCAGAAATCACCAGAATTAAACTTTTTCACTTCCTATCATTAAATTGTACTCCAAATGGTTAATCTTTGTCAAAAATTTTACTCCATTATCAAATTATTATCTTAGGTGGCAAAATGACGATTTTGCCCCTAAACATCAAAATTTTTAATTTTACCCCTAATGAACCCTCGAACTCCGAACAATCATTTTTAGTCATTCCTTGACTATAAAATATTAAATTTCATCATACGATTCCTATTTGAACTAGTTCGAGGTTAAATCAATTCAAGTGTATCGTTAGGTACAATACCGGGTTTTACAAAATAACCATTGCTTATCATCCTTAAACAAATGGCCAAGTTAAAATTTCAAATAGAGAAATTAAAAGAATTTTGGAGAAAATTGTTTGTCCTTCCAAAAAAGATTGGTCGAAAAAGTTGGATGATGCTTTATGGGCTCATAGGACTACATATAATACTCCAATCGGGATGTCTCCTTATAAATTGGTATTTGGCAATGCTAGTTAACTTCCAATTGAGCTTGAACACAAGGCATATTGGGCAATTAAAAAGCTTAATTTTGGTCTTCAAGTAGCCGAAGAAAAGCATCTTTTGCAACTCAATGAGATGGATAAATTTCGTCAAGAAGCATATAAAAGTGCAAGAATCTACAAAGAGAAGATGAAATGATGGCATGACCAGAAAATCATAAGGAAAAGTTTTGAGCCTAGCTAACATGTTCTCTTATACAATTCTTGTTTGAGATTATTTCCTAGAAAGTTGAAATCTCGTTGGTTTGGACCTTTCACTATGACGAAAGCAAATCTTTATGGAGTAGTGAATGTAACTAATGATAAATCAACCTTCAAAGTGAATGGGCAACGATTACAGCACTATTGGGGTGGTGATTTAGTTTGTCAAAGGTCCTTAATTACGCTTATCGATGCAATTTGAATCAGAGAAAATTAAGCCAAAGACTATAAATCAAGCGCTTCTTAAGAGGCAACTCAAGCATTCTAACTTTATTTATTTTACTCTTTAGTTATTTTTATCTATTTATTCATTTATGTACTAATAAATATTTTTTTATTTTTTAGGTATATTTATAAACTTTCAACAAAAATTTCAAAAAAAAATTAAAAAAAAATAGTGAGAGGGGGTAGGCCACGGCTCCCACAAGGGAAAGCCACGACCTTATGATAATGAGACTACATGGGCCATGACCATAGTTTCTTTTAAAAAAAAAAGAAGGGGAAGCTTACCTATCGGGGCCACGGCTGACCGAAGAAACAATAACGAGAGTTGCGACCTTACAACACATCCATTACGTGGGCCATGGCTTTTTTAAAGGTAAGTCGTGGCCTCGTAATGGGCAGCCCACAATTTCACTAAAAAAAAAAAGAGAGGGAAAAATCATCAAAAGGCTCTGTGTCCTAGCGATGTTGAGAATCGCAAGTCGTAGCACCTGCAAAGCGAGGCCTCTCTATAATAGGCTACCAACAATAGGCACCCTACTACCTAAAAACACCCCATCTTCCTATTTATAACCTGCCCCCCACCCCCCACACCTTTATTGTAGGCTGCCAATAATGGGTAGCCCATTACCCAAATATGTCCCTCTTCCATATATAAATCCCCTTTCACTCCAACACATCTATCCTTCCCTTTTAAGCACAAATTTATGTACTTTTCAATCCTCTCCTACCCATTACTCTCCCATTTCTCCTCTACATCCTCCCACCACCTTTCTCCCTTCCTCAATATCTTCCATACCCACTACCCACCTCTCCCTTCCACACTTATTTTCAACATCTTAGCTCTAAATTTCAAGGAAGTTTCAATATTTTTTTCTTTTCTTTTTTTTTTCATTTATATATTTATATATATTTTTTATTTTTTTATTTTTTTTATTTTAAGAAAAATTGTTGACTTACTTTCATTATTTATTTTGTTGAACAATTGTGTTAGGTATTGATAATTCTTGAGACATTGTGCTTAATTATTTTTGGGTATCGTAGATTGTTTTGGATTTTTGCTCTAAATGTCTATGGTAAGTTAAAATTAGAAATATGGGTAAGTTTATTGCTTTTAAATTACTTTTTTTATGCCTAGTAATCAAGAAAAATTTTAATTGTTAGATTTTTACTAAATACTATAAGCATTAATTTATTTTGATGTGATGACATATGGGCTGATATTGTTGATGGTCTATTGTGTGTTGTTGGTACTTTTCTTTTCTTTTGATTCAAAATTAATTGTAGGAAATTTGAGAATGACACCTAAACGACTAAGACAAAGTTGCAATGGTTCATTTGATCATGCTAGATTTGTGTCAGTTGACATTGTGGCTAGACACGCCAGTTCTCTTGCCAACAAAATTGTAATACTTGAACGAGGACTAGATCGAGGGTTGATTACACACCTTGACCTTCAACCAATGATTGATGGATACCACTGGCAAAAATTTTGTGCCTCGCCAACAGTTGCAAATCCCTCTGGTAAGAGAATTTAATGCTAACGTTGTTGAAGCTACTAATGACTTTGTTTTTGTGTGAAGAAAATTAGTTCCATTCTTGAGCCATGCCATCAAGAATTTTATGAAACTTTTGATATAAAAAACAATGGCTATGGTCAATATTTGGCTGAGTATAAAGATTGGGATGATATCATTCATATACTTTGTGAAGAGGTGCTCAATAGCAATTTTGCAATAATGCACTAGGTTCATTCAAGAGTAATGTGATGAAACCAACTTCTAAGATATGGTTATATTTTGTGGCTTCCAAATTACTTCTTACAACACATCTAAGTGATGTCACAAAAAATCAAGCCATCCTCATTCATTCCATCATGATTGGACGCACAATTGATATTGGTCGCATAATTTACAAAGCCATGACTCACACTACCCAATTAAAGCATGAAGGTTTGTGGTTTCCTTCTTTGATTATAGCTTTGTGCAAGCAAGCTAGTGTAAATTGGGATGCTAGTGAGGAGTTGTTGCACCCTAAAATTCTAATTGATCTCAATATCATCCTCAGACTACCTCAAACTTCTACTAAAGGTAGTTCTTCTTCTACACACCATCCTTCACCCCCTCAACTAAAACACCAACAACTATCAATGACTTAGAGAATTGAAAACCTTAAGCACTTAGTTGAGCAACTTGGGAACTAGTTTGAGCAACACTTAACTTATCAGACCCAATGTAATCAACATAAGGACCACATGTTTTGAGCTTATGGTGCTTTTATGGGAATAGACATGTCTACTCTTCCACCAACACCTAATCCTCTTAGGGGTGCCAATGAGGCAAAGGATGATGGAGACAAAGATATGGACTAGAGCTTTACTAGATTTATTGTAAAACCCGACTCTATAAACACATGTCATGACATACATGCATTGAGTAACATGTTATTACGCTAGGAAAGCCCCTAAGAATAGACGAAACCCGCTATTGTATCTAATGGAACACTTAAGTTGATTTAACCTTGAACTAGTTCAAATAGGAATCGTAGGATGAAATTTAATATTTTACAGTCTAGGAATGACTAAAAATGATTGTTTGGAGTTTGTGGGTTCATTTGGGAAAAAATTGAAAATTTTGATGTTTAGGGGTAAAATCGTCATTTTGCCACCTAAGATAATAATTTGATCATGGAGTGAAATTTTTGTCCAAGATTAACTATTTGGAGTATAATTTAATGATAGGAAGTGAAAAATTTCAATTCCGGCAATTTTCGAAACATAGAGGCAAAACGGTAATTTTGTCGCCCTGGGGTAAAGCCGTAATTTTCACCACCCAAAACTTGTCAAAATCATAGGATTTATTTATTTTTGGTATGAATAACTATGGTTTTTTAAGTGGTGAAAAAATTAAAGTTTAAAGGATGAAATTTTAAAAACGGGCTAATGGAAAAGTGACACATGGCACTTTTTAATGATTTGATATTATTTTAAAGGAAAATCAGCCCATTTAAACCCCACATCAGGTGATGGTCGGCCATAAGGAGAAAATAAGAGAGAGAATAGAGAGGAAAGGAAGAAAAGAGAAAAACCAAAGGAAAACTAGAAAATTCAAAGGGGAATTCGCGTTTTTCGTCCGTTTACCCGTCAACGGTAAGATTTTTCGACTTTAGCTTGATTTCTACCTTTCCTATGCCTTTGTTTCCATTTAGCATGCTTGAGGAGAGAGATCAAAAAGTGATACCAAGGGCTGGCCGAATTTCAAGGGGAAGGATTTTGAAATTTTTATGTTTTGATTCTTAGTTAAATTGGTAGTTTTAGTTAGTTAAATGTGTATAGAAATCAAATAGGGCAAGAAAGCATGAAATTCTCACAATACCCACCCTTGGCCGAATATTCAGTGATGTACAATGATGATGAACTGATTTTTATTCTAAGAGAAATGAAGAGAAAATGATGAAAAATGGTTAAATGTGATAGAAAAACAAAGTGAAAAATTAATCGAGTTAATGTCCCATTTTTGACCAAAATTTCCAAGGAGGAAAGTGAGCTGATTTTGGTGATTTTAGAGGGTTATTGGCTGATGTTTAATGGTTAGAAATGTTGGAGAGAAAATGGGACAATTTAGAGTTAAAATGGAGTGCGTTAGCAATTTATCGGGTAAAGTGCCAAAAATAGGTTAATACCGCGTTTAAGCCGTTTTAGGCTATTGCATTTCATACCATGCATTAGTATAGGATTTAAGTCAATTATATAGTGATTTAGCATCAATGTGGTGAATTGTGTAATTTTTGCAATGTGTCAAGGAGGAGAGCCTTCCGGTAAAGGCAAGGAAGTCGTACCCGACGAACAGTGATCGGGGCACCTGGAAAGCATTTAATTTGTACAAACTGTGAGTAAACCTATTATTATTGTAAAATATCTAGAGTTTAAAATGCTCTTTATGTATTTTATGAAACGAAAATAAGATTAAAATGGGACTTTAGATGTTTTAGAAAAAAATGTGACAAATAAATATATTGTGTTGATTATTTGAAATAAGAAACTTTTGATCATGAAATTGAGTAATTGGAGGCTGCCAATTGTCTTGAAAAATATATTTTCCTATGAATGACTTATGATATATGAGTATATGTGGCTATATTTTATAATTGCATTGGGAATTTATGTAAGCTGTCTTTTACTATGCAGGCTGGATAAATAAATAAAAGCCACGTTATATTGTCGAAATTTAATTTAAAATTGGTGGGTTTAGTCACTGCAGTGATGGGTTTCCGTGGACTGACTATTAGAGGGGTACTGTAAACCCGGTTGCATAGTTACTCCGATTGTAGAGGCGAAGAGGGTAACTCCCGGGGTAGTGTTAAAGCTCACTTCACGTCGAACCCTCACGTGAATGTGTAACTCAGCCAACGCCAAGGAACGACTTGTTTTCAAAACTAACATGTGTTTAACATGTAAATATCTTAACAACCTTGGCAGACTCGGTTAGATGCCTCGGCCAAGGTATCCCCGAGGACTAGTTTTTGGCTTGAGTCCTGTTTCTAATAAAAGTCATAAGCCTTAACAACTATTTTGGTAAATTACAAATATTTTATGGTTTAAGAAATAAATTGAAAACCTTATGAAATGGTTTGTGATTTGTTGTTTAAACTTGCCTCCATTTTACTCGCCTTTAGATATTTATAATAATGTCTGTTTACTCATTGGGATTGCAAAATCTCACCCACCTCCTTTCCAAATATTTCAGGCCCGTGGTAACTTGTAGATACCCGATTTTGTCGAGGATTCCAGTTGACCCCTCTATCTCATAGACAGTAGATTACTATCACCAACACTTGGTGTATTTATGGGCCACTTGTCATTATAATTATTATTGTACATTATAACTTTGTAAATTATTATATGTATGAATTTATTTTACTTCCATGTTACAAAAGATTACTTACACGTGTTTCTATAAATATTATTTTATATAAAAATACTATATTTTAATCAATATTTTGAATAGTAATATTTGTCTATAAATCCTTTTAAAAAATAATAATAAAATAAAATAATTTTTATCTTTTGATTTACTTGAGGAGGAAACGACTGGTAATTGTTTAAAACGGAATGTTTAACAATAATTGCTCACAAGAAAGACAAGAAACTGATACGTAAGCCTTACAGGGTTCCGATTGGCATTCCTGGTAATGAGTATCAATCGGGATGTCGCGGCGGTTGTCATGGGCCCGAGGGAGGTTCCGGGTCGTGACATTTATCCAACCATCAAGGGAGTATTGTTTACCTTTTCTTTATTTTTTCTAACATTGAGGACAATGTTTAGTTTAAGTTTAGGGAGGGGGCAAATTTATTTTTCTATTGGTGAATTTCTAAGGAAGTTTTAGATTTAGTTTTAGTTGTATGTGTATCTAGATTTATAAATAATTTAGGATTAGTTGGTAATTGAATATATTACTTGCTCAAATTTTAGGAATTTAGAGTACTTGAATTTATTACTTGTTTGAATTTTAGGAATCTAGAGTAAAGTTGTGCCCATTTTTTTTTATGATTTCCTTATCTAATAATGATAGCTAGCTGTCTTGAATTCTTTGCTTTTGGTGAAAAAGGTTTTTGTTCAGATTCATGCTAAATTTTGTTGTAAAGTATCATTGTTCGGATGTGATTTCCACAATTTTGAGCACTTTATCTTTTGCTTTGAATTATTGTGAATACTAGAGAAGGTTTATATTGATGTGAATTTTAAATTATTTCAAGAATTCTAGACTTCGCTTGATTCTCTCTCAAGGTGAAATCTTATGCAATACTTAGTTAGAGAAATGATTTAGGCCATCTTTGGACCGTTTGAGCCTAAAAAGCCAACCTAGTTAAATTTTTATCATAGTATACCCGTAAATCTTAATTTCCCTTTTCTTTGTTTAAACACACAATAATTTAGCCTAGCTTTAAAATAAAACTTTCAATTTTGCAACCCTCACTCCTAAGCATATATATTATTTTAGGAAATATAGATTGAGCTAAATGTTGAAAAAAGTGGAAAGGTGATCTTGATGTTGATAAAAAAAAGTTCAAAATATTAAAAATCATCCGTTACCTACGATACAAAGTAAATAAGTTTGGGGATGTGAAATTGTGAAATTATGAAAAAAAAAGAGAAAAAAAATTGAATAAAAGAAAAAGTTCAAATGGTGTACTTGGAGAAGGAAAATAGAGCTCTATATATTGGTTTTAGCATAATTATATGTTTTGTTGGTCCCAATAATATGTGCTAGAGGAGGGGCATGAATAGCACTCATTGGCTCTCACTAAAGTTGCCTCTTTAATGGGGACAAATACAAGATGAACAATAAATTTAAAGATGAGTGAAAAACTAAAGCAGCGGAGACAATACACAAATATTTATAGTAGTTCGGTCCAAGACCTACATCCACTACCTTGATTGTTCAACCAAGAATTTTCAAACCAAATCACTAAAAACAGTGAAATTCACAAGCTTCCACCAAGCTTTTACAATGGCTTTTCGCAAGCTCAGCCACAACCTTTAGAAATGGTTTTTCACGGGATCAACCAAAACCCAAAGTGGTTTTTCAAAGGCTTAACCACAACCTACAACAATTGTTTTTACCGGGATCAACCAAAACCCAACAACAAACTTTTCTAGGCTCAGTTGGAACTTTTACACTCAATCAAGCAATCCAAACTTGAATAAATCCCTTAAAGTGACTCGCTCACTCTAAGTGTACAAGAAGAGAAGAAATAAAGAAGTACCTATGATCACTTACTTGATCTAGACAGTACAAGATAAAGTGCTGAACTCTATTACAAAGATTGACGTTTAAGTGCAATAAGGTGCTGAGAAGATTTTCTGGTTTTTCAGCTTTATATCACTTTGAAGCCTTCAATTCTCTCAAAAAACTGATTTCTAACCATTGGAAGACCCTTTTATACTTGGAGAAACAACTCTGATGGCAATTTGATAGTTTATGGCCGTTGGAAACAGTTGAGGATGAGTTCTAGCCGTTAATCTGTCTTGTAATGCTCTGATTTAATTTGCAGACAGAGAGCTCTTAGTTGATTGACTTGGTCGACTAAGTTGGTTCTGTTTCAGGTTGTAGATTCTGGTAGAGAGCACTTAGTCGACTGACTTGATCGACTAAGTTGGTTCTGTTTCTCAAACTCTTCAGCCCGCCATTCCTCTAATTTGAAACTTGGTCAACGAACATTCTTCCTTATTTCACCAATAAGCTTCCTCCT
This sequence comes from Theobroma cacao, assembly GCF_000208745.1. NCBI lineage: Eukaryota > Viridiplantae > Streptophyta > Magnoliopsida > Malvales > Malvaceae > Theobroma > Theobroma cacao. The sequence continues at coordinate 13,461,058 of NC_030855.1, forward strand.
TGTTAGACAGTTACATCTTGTTATTTTTATCTCTTTTTTTTTTTTTTGATATACTCTTTGAAAGATTGATTTATTAATTTCATACATTAATTTTCCTAGACACTCAAGTAAAGGCATTAGACACAAATGAATGGGAATATTTTACTATCATAAAAAACATATAGAGTCAACATTCTCTTTCTCTTATTTTTGATGATGACAAAACACTTCTAGATTAAAAGTGCAATGTTTATGTTCAATATGAATGCTTCAAAGCTTTATGCATCATGAGTTGCTCCCCCTTAGTCAGTGCATCTAGTTTTCTTTAAAGATTTGCAATAAACTATTTATCATATCCATAACAGCTAAACAAGATACACAATGCCCACAGTAGCTAAGCAAAATATATTGAATATCCATAATAACTAGCATATACTATTTAATAAAATCCTAACTAAGCATCACACACATAAATTAAATGTGAAGACCTATGTAACTCTATTTGATTTAGTCTTCTTTCTCTCCTTTTTCTTTTTCATCATTAAACAAGATATTCAAAACTCCCCCTTAATGAGTGCATCAAGATTTTCCTTTAATCTTTAAATCAAACTTTAATGAATGAGAATCACACGCACTCATACACCTAAGTCATACAAGCTTATACATATAGTTCAATAACTTCAAGAGTCAAGCTTGTGTCTATGTAAGAACAAATGTTTGGGAGTTAAATCATTTCAAGAAATTGTCAAGGATTACTTAAATAATGTTCAAGCAAATTTGATCATTTTGTCATAATCAAAACTATAATAATTTTAAAGTTAACATGCTTAGGGTGATTTGAGCCACGTTATTATCCTTTATCCTCCTTAGACCCTAGCCATACATTACAAGCTTTATAAAGTCCTATTGATCCCTAGCTTGGTGTTAGTCTACATTAGTGGAGAGAGAGATGAAAAGTATACTTATGGAGTTGTAGTATTAATTTGAAATTTGTGTTGCCATAAACTCATATGGATATCATAATATTCTTGTAAAAAGATTTCACACACACATGAAAGTCCATTCGAGAACGTGCTTGCATTAGAATTGAAACATGAATTTGAATGATGCCTATATTTTTCCTAAAGTTAATGATTGATAGATATACTTGTTGACTCCATATGTTTTTTATGATAACAAAACATTCCTCATTCATTAATGTCTAATCTTGTTATCTAAGTGTGCAGGATTTAATTTAACACCCTTAACAAAATTGTTAATTAAAGGCAAGTAAAGGTGCTTGTTAGGTTTAATGAAGAGTTAATAAGTTAAGAGGGAAAAAGCAAGTAACAAACAAAAATATAACCTTAGTAACTGATTATCAAGGGACTTTCATCAGTTAAGGCATGATTGTGTGATAAGTTGAAGCAAAACAAAAATATGCTAATCAGTTAAGAGGTTTGGTTAATCGATTAAAGCACAAGGTCTTAGTATCTTCAGGCACCAAAAATAAGTTTGAAAATATAGTTGTTCGTTGAAGGGAACCAAAATGGAGAAGTTCAAAATTCGAAGATCTTCTAGTCGATTAAAGCTGATTTTAATCGATTATGGTTGTAGGAAGTAAAGCTTCAATCAATTAAGGGAAGAGCTAGCCAATCAGAGGAAGACTGCTATGTAAAGAAGTGAAAACAAAAAGTTTGTAATCGGTTAGAGGTTGCCATAACCAGTTAGAGGAAGTCTACTAAAGAAGAGAAACCTGAAGACAGAGAACTCTTTATCGGTTAGAGCAGAGATCATAATAGTAGGACAATGCAAGGCAGAGAAGCTATAATCGATTAGAGTTACCTGTAATCGGCTAGTCGAAGTCTGTCTCCCTTTTGAATTTAAACACTAGAAGACAAAATAATGGCTATAGTGCACCAGAGTTGTTTTTAATGGCCAGAAACTGTCTTCAACAGAAAAATCTGACTCCCCAAGTATACAAGGAAGCTTCAACTATCAAAGAAAGGAGATTGGATGAGAGAAAGGCCATTTTGAGCAAAAAGCCAAACATTCTTCACAAAAAACACTTGTTCTTCATTCTAAAATCAAAAAAAGTGTTTGAGCTTAGTTGTAATATTTCTAGATTTTTAAAGTGTCGTAGTTGTACTTCTTTTTCTTCTCTTTCTCAGTAAATTAGAGTGTGGGAAGTACTTTAAAGATTGTTGTAAGGGATTAGAGGTTGGGTTAGAAGCTCACCTTGTAAAAGCTTGGTGGAAGCTGTTAATTCCACTAGTATAGTGAAGTTGGGATTGAAAATCCTTGATTAGGATATCAGGGTAATAGATGTAGGTCAAAGGGATCGAACCACTGTAAATAGCTTTGCATTGTCCACTTCTCTCCACCCTTCCTTACTTTGTGTCTTTTAACTACCACAAGCTTCATATCTATTTTTCTCTAATTTGTTAAAAGCTCTATCATTTTAAAATGGCTGATTCTAAAAATTTTTAATGCTATTCACCCCTTCTATCACTCTAACAGGACCAAAAAATGGTATCAAAGCAATACCCTCAATTTTAAGGCATAACATTCTTAGGGAAAATCCACATGGCTTTGCAAAAGTTAGTTGTTGCTGAAGGTCAATCCATAAATAGGCCTTCTCTATTTGACGGATTAAATTATGCTTATTGGAACACTAAGATGTCCATATATATTAGAGCCTTGACTATGAAATGTGGGATGTTGTTATGGAAAGACCTTATATTCCCACCTTATCTAGTTTTGTCACTAGTGAGAAAATGCCAAAGCTTAGAGCTGAGTGGGCTGAGGCTGAAGTCAGAAAGGTCTAAAAGAATTTTAAAGCCATTAACACCCTTCATTATGTACTTACTTCCTTAGAATTCAACAAAATCTCTGATTGTACTACAACAAAAAAGATTTGGGAAAAACTCAAAGTCATTCATGAAGGGACTTCACAAGTAAAGAAGTCTAAAATTACCTTACTCACCCATAATTATGAAATGTTTAAAATGGAACTAGGTGAAGATGTCATTACCATGTTCGATAGGCTTACCAATATTACAAACAAGCTCAATCAACTTGGAAAAACTATTCCTGTCACGACCCGATACTCTCCTCGAGCTCGTGACAACCGCCATTGTGTCCCGATGGACACTCATTACCCGGAATGCCAACCGGAACCCCGCAAGGCTTTAATATCAGTTTCTCATTTCCCCTGTGAGTAATTGTTGCTAAATATAATGTTTTAAAAGATTTTAAGCTATTTCTAAATTTAAACAATAAAAAAATGATTTCTGTCTCACAGGGGCATTTTGGTCATTTTTCCTTAAAAATTTTGAAATATGGTAAAAATGTAATATGCAATTACAAAACATATAATTCAGAATAAAAAATAAGTTTAAATATCTAAAACCTTAATTTAAAATGAAATTATGATTATTTGGATATAATAAAATAAAATAAAAGAAATATTTAATAAAATATTATATTTTCTTATAAAATAATATTTTTAGAGTTATACGTAAATAATTTTTGCAGCGTAAAAATAAAATAAATTCATACATACTGTAATACAGTAAGCCAGAGTATTTAATTTAATTTACAATAACTAGTAGGCCCCCAAATAACCAAAAGTAAGAGAGACTGTGAACCTACAGTTTGAAGGATGCAAATCCAATGGTAGCCTCGGTGAAATCAGCTATCTACAACCTATTCTGAGCCTGAAATGGGTGGAAAGGAGGGTGGTGAGATTATATAATCCCAGTGAGTAAACAAAAATCATCCAAAATATCTAAAGTCGAGTAAATGGAGACGATTAAAATATTCCATCTCAATATGTATTTCATAACATAAATATTCATTTTATTTAAATAATCAACATGGCTTATGAGTATCTTAAAAGCTTGGCTTCTACCAAAATCATTCTCGGGAATACCTTGGCCGAGGCATTTAATCGAGTCTGCCAAGGTTGTTAAAAATTTCGTATACACATAAACATATTTTTAATTTGAAAAACACAGCCGATCCTTGGCGTTAGCGGAGTTCATCATCACGAGGTGGTTCGGCGTGACGTGAACTCTAACCATACCTCAGGAGATACCCTACGCGCCTCTCGGACCGAGGTACATATGTAACCAGATTCTGTGCCCCTCTAATAGGCTGATCCACAGAACTCGCCCATTGGAGCAAGCTAAACCCACCATACAATAAAATTTCAACAGCATGACATGGCAATTTTATCATTATCCAGTCAATCAAGGCAAACAGCAGTTTATACATTTCAACACAAATACCAATTCAGCCATTCATGCCAATATTGTCATAAGCCAATCAATTAGAACCATAAATTCACAATACATCAAATGGTCTCCAATTACTCTATTTTCAAAGCCATCATTCAATTTCAAGACAATGTTATAAAATCATTTCATTAAATCACATTTTAGTTACAAAACACAAGAATTTACCATTTAACTCATTTTCCATAAAATTCACAAAAATTGAATAAAAGATCACTTTAGATAATTAAAATGATGATAAGGTTACTCACTATTTCGGAAGTCGAAGTTTTAGAGTACTCCGACTATCGATCCTGGGGTACAATTTCCTTGCCTTTATCGGAGGATTTACCACCTAGACATAATGCACAATAAAGCAATTTACCACATTGGTGCTAAATCATTATAAAGCTATATGGATGCATGAAATATAATGAAAATTGTTTGGATTATCGTCTAAACACTGTGTTCTACACAAATTTTATTGTGTACCCTAATAATACAGTATTGGCCTAATTCGATCTATCACTCGATTAATTGGCCAACATGTCCAATTCAACTCCAATTAATTCCATTTTTCTTCTAATTCTCCAAACCATCAAACACAAGTCAATTAGCATAAAATTTAGCAAAATCATCTTCACATTTTCTGTTAGGAATTTCGACCATAGTGAGTGCATCAACACTATGATTTTTCCTACTCGATTTTCTCACCATAATTCATCATTTCCTAACCAATTCACTAGAAATAAAATCGAAATCATCATCAATATTCCACATGGAGAATTAGGCCAATGATGGGTGATGGGAGAAAATGAATTTTTCTTATTGGTTTTTCATGCTACACATCACTAACTAACTAAAAACACTAAAATATCTTAAAATCTAACCAAATCAAGCATCAAAACTCCTCCCCCCATGTTCAGCCAGCAAGGGACCCATCATGAAACCATGTGATTCAACCATGGAAAATGCAAAAGAATGTATGGGAAAGGTAAATCACAAGTCAAAATCAAGAAATTTTACCTTTAATTGCTTGATTACTTGAAATCCGCAAATTTTCTCTTAAATTTTCACTCTAAGGTTTTTGTTCTTTCTTTTCTTCCTTTGTTCTTCCTTTGGCCAGCCATATGAAGAGAAATGGGCTGATTTTATGCTGATTTTAAAGCTAAATAATAAATGGATATAAACTTGACACATGTCACCATTTCATTGGTCCATGTGTCATACTTACCCATTAAGCAATCTCTCTCCACCACTTAAATTTCCTCAATTATCCATGATAATATTGGGTAAAATCCATGTGCTGGACAAGTGTTGGGTGGCGTAAAATTACAATTTTACCCTTGGGGTGGCAAAATGACTATTTTACCCCTATGCTCGGAAAAATATTGGAATTAAAATTTTTCACTTCTCAAACTCAAATTATGTTCTAAATAGTCAATCTTGATCAAAAACTTCTTCCAACATTCACATCTTAACCTCAGGTGGCAAAATGACCATTTTGCCCTTAGATCATGAAAATTCCAATTCGACTCCAAATCAGTCCTCGAACTCCGAATCACCATTTTAAGTCATTCTGGGGTTTTAAAATTTCCAATTTCATCTTAAACTCTCTATTTGGTCTAGTTGAGGCTTAATTCAACTTAGTTGCACCACTAGGTACATTACCGACTTTTGACGATTTTTCGAGGCTTTCCAAGTATGCAAGTATATTGTCAATCAAATCTCAATGTGGTCAAGCTTGATCAAATTTGTGGCTCATTCTTCACACATGAGCTTGAAATGAAAGAAAAAGAAGAGGAGGAAAAGAAAGAAGCTATGAAGAAGAAGAAAAATTTGGCACTTAATATTAACTCATTTGAGGAGGAATTAGAAGAAATGTTAAGTGATGATGATGAAGAGTTAACCATGATGGCTAGACAATTTAGAAAGCTAATGGGACAAAAAGGTAGAAAGTTTGAAAGAAAAAATTACAAGAAGGATCAAGGTCCTTTTTGGAAAAACAAACACAAGGGTGATTTCATCAAGAAGGATGAGATGGTGTGTTTTGAATGCAAAAACTAAGACACTTCATATTGAATGCCCATTACTCAAAGAAGAAACCTTAAAGAAAATGAAGCAACCAAAAAGAGCAGTGGTGGCAGCAACATGTTCTGATAGTGATTCATCAAGCTCAAAAGAAGAAAAAGAAAAATTAGACTAAAAAGCCAATTTCTGCTTAATGGCAAAGGAAGAAGAAATTATGGTAACTTCTACTTTATTAATATTTCCTATGATGACTTACATATGAATATGACTACTTATATGCTGAATTTGAAAAACTTGCCTTGAAATATAAAACTATCAAGAAAAAACTGTTGCATTGAATGTAGAATTAGAAAAATTAAGAATGAGTATGACTCTATTTTTGAACAAAGAAACATGCCTCAAATTGAACTTTAACAATCCAAAACTGATTTTGAATTTTGAAGCTTAAATTGGAAAGTAAGAATTTTGAATTAAAAAGAGTTGTTGATGAAGATGTTGCACTTAAAGTTGATAAAGAAGAAAGATTAAAACTGAAACCAAAAGATGAAAAAGATATTAGAGGGAAAACGAATGCTATCTCATGTCACTGCTATGTGTGTGGTAAGAAAGGTTATTTGTCTTATGAATGTTTCCATTTTAATATAATCTTTCTTAGAACCAAATTTATTTTGGTTCCAAAAGGATCCCCTATGATTGCTAACCCCTAAAGACCCATCAAGGTATGGGTATATTTAAAGAAAAACTGAAAATCTATTTTGTAGGTTGAGCAAGAACAAAAGGATCAATGTTTTAAAACTCAACCAAAGAAAAGGTAGCCTTGGTACTTGGACAGTGGCTACTCGAGTGTCAAGACCCAAATTCTGGGCCATGACCGGCGTATGGGCCCAATGGACGTAGTCCACTAAGCCCAAGCAAGCCTAATAGTCCGACGTGTTCATCATTCCATCATAAACTGCTAAGTCATTTTTAAAAACTTAAAATCAAAATAATAATAGACATTGCCAACTCGTATTGGCATTTCTCATTTATTATATACATACATTGTCTACAACATGTATTCCAATAATGTACATTAGGTTCACCTATACATCTCAAAAAGAAGACTTGACTTCCAGTTGAGGGACTCAGATGAATGTATAGCTACTGAATGTCGAGACACCTACCAAAAGATGGACATAGGTCTACAAGGATACCTTGTCCTAATTACCGGTTGCCTCGTGATCTGAAAACATGAATTTGAAATGGTGAGTATAAACCCAATGAGTGAACAAGGAAGGGAACAAGCATACCATAAGGAATCTTTAATGAAATCATGATGCATTCTTTTTCAAAACAATGCAATTTGTTTATATTCTTATTGAAAACCCCTCATCAAGCCCTTAAATGATTAATCATTTGAAAATCAAGGACCCATACATAACAAACCATTTGAAGAATGAAAACTTCAATATTACACAAGCAATTCAAATACGACAACGAATCTTCGCTGCAGCGGAAAGGCATTCTCGCTGCAGCGTCGCAGCGAGAATGCCTTTCCACTACAGCGACATTGGAATTTAGTTATTAATCGAACGAGGGTTTCTCAACTGGCCGAGGGTTTCTCACTAAACCTCCTCATTTTAAACTTAACTCTTTTAATCCTTAATGTTGGAAGTCCATGCTCCCATATGGTATCAAAGTAGTGAAAGATAGGTCAGCAATTGGACAAGATAGGAGACCAAAATAGAAGGTTTTTCGCTGCAGCGAGATTCAATCTCGTTGCAGCGAAATTTCTACCCAGAAACAGAATGTTTCTCGCTGTAGCGAGATTCAATCTGGTTGCAGCGAAATTGCAACCCAGAAAATAGAAAGTTTCTCACTGTAGTGAGAATGCATTTCACTATAGTGAGAAGCTACAGTGTCATTCTCGTTACAGCGAAAATGCATCCTCGCTGTAGCGAGTTTTCGACCAGTGTACCGCTTTAAAACCTGAGAGTTTCTCGCTGCAGCGAAATACAGGGCATTAATGCAAAATTTACCTTTCTCCCAAAAGAAAAACCACCATGCCAAAAGGTCCAAACCAACATGAAAACACATAACAATTTCTCAAGGTTTAACATGTCAAGTTTCACATGCATTACAACCATAACCCATTATCCATCAATTTCCTATAACACATATATTTACATATATACCCATCATCATCATCACACCATCCCATCATTATCATCACCAGCTCATGCGCACTCCCTACTCGCACATGGCTGGGTCATCATTGGGTTATGCGCACTCCCTACTTGCACATAACCGAGTGATCCTCGACTTATGCGCACTCCCTACTTGCACATAGCCGAGTCAATATAATTACACAACATTATACTCAAGCATATATGTATACCAACATAATGCAGCCACACAGAAATCCATAATAATCACATTTCATAACATAAACCTTTTCTCAAAAGCTTGTTCCCAAGGCATTCATTTTCATGAAAAATTGCATAAAATCATTCAAACACTTTGTCAAATCCATCATATTTCCAAAATCAGTTTTGAAGGTAGTCCACTCACCAATTGATTGTAAAACTTTTAATTGACTCAAATTCCCCTAATGATCCAATTGGAATGATGGTGCTTCCTTAAAAACCTAGGATCACATTAACATAAACAATAGATTAATTTACACACTATGAACTCTAAAAGCTATCTCTTAGCTAGTTTTCAATTGCCACTTTAAATGGCTATCTATGTTCACTATCTTAATCACTAAAAAGTAATGAACATACTAAACAATAAAACAGCTCATAAATCACAATTACTAGCCATTTTTTGCAGCTAAAAATCAAACTTGGTGCATCACTCACCCTAGGGTTCCTTTGTAGTTGGATTCTCTTCCAATAGCTTCCAAATAAATGGAGTGATTCCCTCTTTTTCTCTCTCTAAAATGCCCAACTAGTGAGAGAAAGTATGAAAATAAGATATTTTAAGGTTTTTGAAGTGAAAAGATGAAATAGCACAAGGGTTTATGGAAGGGTGCACCAAAAGCATGAAAATTAGAGCTAGAGAGAGAAAGTTGTGGAAGTTTGAAAATCAAGCTTCCATGGAGTTTGAAGAAACGTGAGAGAGGAGAAAGGAAGAAGAAGACCAGCTGCTAGAAAATTCAAGAAGCTACTGGAAATTCAAGGTATTTATAGGCAATCTTATCTTTTCTCTTAAAATTATGAAAATACCCCTCCACCAATTAACTTACTTTCCTCCAATCTTTTATGCAATCTTTTTGCTCTTTTAACACTAGGACAATATCCATAATGGTATAAACATTCTCGGGTTCATAAAAATATAAAATTTTAACTCGAGGTGAAAAATGACCATTTTACCCTTGCTATGAAAATTGTTGAAACTTTTAGTTTTCTTCGTGTTTTCATCAGCACATATCATTTATGTAGTCTTATACCCATTTAAGCCTTAAAATATCATAAAACTTTCTTTTGGGAGCTTATTAGAGAAAATGACGAAACTGCCCCTAGCTCGTATTATTACATCTATGCTTAGCTACAAGCCTATAGAGATTGTGGTCTCACATCGAGACACTGACCATCAATGAAAACTTATTGTCTAAGCTTGATAGGAAGAAGTGTGGTAGTGTTTCCTTTGGTTATGACTCCAAGGGTATTATCCAAGGAAATCTAACCATTGGTAACACATTTCAAACACAAATCAAGCATGTTTTATTTGTTAAAGGTTTAAAACATAATTTGCTAATCATTAGTTACCTTTGTGATATAAGTTTTAGAGTATGCTTTGATTCCCATGCATGTCAAGCAATATGTGTTAACATTAACAAAGTAGCATTCATTGGCAAAAGAATTAAGAATGTTTTTCCTTTTTCTTGATGAAATTAAGTTTGGTGAATCATGTTTTATTGCCAATGACGTTTGTGATAGTTATGTGGGGCATAGAAGGCTAGGTGATAATTCTATTTTATAGAATTATTTTATTTCAATTTTGTTATTAAATATTAGCTAAGTCCTCAATTTTTAATTATAATTTACTTATTTTTAATTGTTTTTATAATTAGTTTATTGTTTTAGTAAGTTATTTTAATTTTATGTTATTCCTTTTAATTTGGTTATTATTTATTAGTTTTTATATTTTTTGAAGGATTAAAAGTGATTGGGCTTAAATTTGGAAAGTAAGGTGTTGAAAGACCCAAAATCTGCTTGCATATGCTTCAGCATTTTGGCCATATCGTGAGTTACAAAACTTCAAATGATGTTATTCTTATACCATTGGAAAGATAAGAGACAGATCTACAACTTTTATTGAGATTACTTTACCCAGTTTTATATAGAACATAGAGAAAATCGTGTCGGAAAATAGTTGGACATACTATGCCGGGAATGGAAATCTGTAAAGGTTGATAATTGATTTTTGGGCCTCTCATTACACTTTTAAGCCCAATTAAACCCTAGGTCAACTTAAGGAACTTTAGGTTAAGTCTATTAGTATAAATAGGATATGTTTAATAACATTGGAGAGAACTTTTGAAAGATTCAAAAAGCTAGAGGTTGAGGCTGAAACTTGGAGATCAAGACGGCAATTATTGTTTTGTTTTCTTCCTTGGCTTTTAAATTTTCTTGTTACTTTCAATGGTTAAATTTATTATAATGTTATTTGTTTTTGCAATCATGAGTAGTTAATTTTCTTTTTCTAGGATTGCAATTGAACTCACATGTAGTCTAAATTTTTAATCTCTTTCTTACTTATCTTTAATGGGATTTGAATTGTTTATTCCAATTTGTTCTTAATGCTTTTAATTGCCTGATCACCAATTAAATTGATTTAGGAACATTAACAAACTTGGGAAAGGGAGTTTAGAGTAGACTAAAATTGGGATAGCATATGATCATATTAATTGATTTGCCTATAGGATAGGGATATACTTATAAGCCATATGTAGCCAGATTAGAGCCTAAACTTAATGAGTCTGTTTTAATTTCAATTCACATAGGGATATAGTGTTTTGGTTAAAATAGATATTTTTATAAGATGAGTCGGGAGACCCTTGTAAATAATTTAAGATTCTAGGTTAGCAATTCAACCTATTGAAATAAGTTAAGAAAGAGAGGTAAGATTTAGATGAAGTGTGAGGGATATTGTAATCTTAGGCTTGTTTGATTTGATTTTTACCCAAATATATTGTTGCTTTGATTTTCCTTTTTAGTATAAATTTTGGTTAATTAGTTTTAGTTAATTAATTTAGTTATTCGAATGTGATTGTTTGGATAAGATTGAATTGTTATAATTTTAGTACTTAGTAAAATTTTAGATCAATTCTCTGTGGGATCGATACTGTACTTGCTAATATATTGTCTATTCGATACGTACACTTACGTAGTGAAATTTTAGCTGACATTAGGACATGCTAGTATCCACATAATTTCGAAACTTTTGAGAAAAGACTTAGTCATTGGACTTCTAAAGATATCATTTGAAAATGATAAGGTTTATGATGCATGTTTTTGGCTTCATTAGTTTTTTATGATAATAAAACATTTCCATTTCATTTGTGTCTAATATTTCTATTTGAGTGTGCAGGACAAAATTATGTGCAAATAAAGAATCTATCATTATAATGCATATATCAAAGAGCATAGGAATAAGGAAGTCACAATTGAACAGCAAGACAAAAGTCCTTTAGTTCATTAATGAAGAGTTAGTCAGCTAAGATTTAAATCAAAGAATTGGCGGGTTGAAGAATATTGAGAAACAGAATCAACTTAGTCGACCAAGGAATGAGTTAGTCGACCAAGTGCACACTACCAGAATTGCCAGAAACTAGGAACAGAAGACAGAGACGACTTAGTCGACTAAGATATTAGTTAGTCGACTAAAAGCATTCTGATTGCAAGTTTGAATTTTGCACTAAAAGATAGTTTAGCGACTAAAACCAACTCCCAATTGTTTCCAACAGTTATAAAACTGTCAAACTTCCATCAGAGTTGTTTCTCCATGTATAAAAGAGCGTTCCAACGGCTAAGAATGCAATTGAACGCTTCCAAGAACACAAAAAATAGCTGAAAAGCCAGAAAACATCCTCTACACTTCACTGCACTTAATGCCCATCCTTGTAATTGTATTTTGCACTTCAACTTGTACCACGTAGATCAACATTGTCAGCATAGGTACACTTATCTTTATTTCTCTTTATGTTCTTAAAGTGAAAGGGTCATTTTAAGGGGTTCAATCAAGCTAGGATTGCTTGTTTGTGATAAGGTTCTAACTTAGCCTTGAAAAGTTAGGTGTTGGGTTATAGTTGAGGTTGAGAAAAACTATTGTAAAAGGTTTTGGCTAAGCTTGGTAAAAGCCATTGTAAAGCTTGGTGAAAGCTTGTGAATTTCACCGGTTCATAGTGGATTGGTTGGAAAATCCTTGGTTGGATAATCAAGGTAGTGGATGTAGGTCTTGGACCAAACCACTCTAAATTCTACTATCTTATTTACTCTATTTTTGTTTTATTTTCATTCTTTCTCTTATCTTGCATTTATCTACACTTATAAACAATTTTGGAAAAAGCCAAAAAGTGCTATTCACCCCCCTCTAGCACATTTAATTGGGACCAACAAGTGGTATCAAAGCTAGTTCCCTGTTATTGAGGTTTAACACCCTTTGGGAGAATCCAAATGGCTTAACTAAAATCAGTAGTTGCTGAGAGATAATCAACAAACAGACCACCTCTGTTTGATGGCTCTAGCTATCCTTATTGGAGCACTAGGATGTCTATATTATTAGAGCAATTGATTATGAAATGTGGGATATCATAACTGAAGGCCATTCATTCCTTCAACCTTGAATGTCGTCACTAATGAGATGGTCCCTAAGCCAAGGTCTGAATGGACCGAGGTTAAAACAAAAAGAGTCCAAACTAATTTTAAAGCTATCAATACATTGTATTGTGCCTTGACTCCCACAAAATTCAATAAAGTATCAAGCTATACAACAGCTAAACAATTATGGGAGAAGCTTAAGATTATCCATGAAGGAAATTCTCAAGTCAAGGAGTTCAAGATAGCCCTATTAACACATAATTATGAAATGTTTAAGATGGAGCTTGGTGAAGATATCATCAGCATGTCAGATATATTCACAAACATCACAAAAAATTTAAGTCAATTAGGCAAACCAATACTTGAGCATGAGATTATTAATAAACTTCTTAGAAGCCTACCAAAAGATTGGAAGCCTAAAGTGACTGCAATCCCAAAAGCCAAGGACTTAAATGTTATTACTCTAGATGAGATTTATGGTTCTCTCCTCACTCATGAGTTAGAATTCAAGGAAGAAGAAGAAAAATATAGGAGGGAAGCAAAAGAAAAGAAAAAAAAGCATTGCATTGAAAGCCAACATTCTTGAAGAAGAGTTGGAAGAGCTACCCTGTGATGATGAAGAAGAGTTGGCACTGGTTGTAAGGAAATTCATAAAGCTTATGGGAAGAAGAAACCGGAGACTAGCTAGAAGAGGGTTTAGAAAAGATCAAGGTCCTTCATGGAAAACAAGAAACAAATTTGACTCTAACAAAAAGGAGGAGCTGACCTACTTCGAATGCAAAGAGCCTAGACATTTTAAGTCCGAATGCCCATTACTGAAGGATAAGACTCCAAAGAGAAACAAGAAATTGAAGAAGGCAATTGTGGCAGCTGCTTGGTCAGATAGTGACACTTCAAGGTCTGAAAGTGAGGAAGAAAAAGCTGAGGAAAGAGCAAACCTGTGTTTGATGGCAGAGGAAAATGAATCCGAGGTATCCTGATCCCCTTGTGATATTTCTGTTGATGATTTACAAGATGAGTATGAGTGCCTTTATGATGAATTTGAAAAACTCTTTTCAAAATACAAGAATTTAAAGAAAAAGATTGTGTCAAGCCCGACTCTTCAATATGTTTATTATGCCATTCTTATATACGAATGCATATTTGCTTACTTGGGTACCTCAAAAATCGTTAAAAGACGATAATGTACCAAATGGTACAACTAAGTTGATTTAAGCCTTAAACTAGTTTGAATAGAGATTTTAAGATGAAATTGAGAATTTTAAAACCCCAAAATGACTTAAAATGATGATTCAGAGTTTGAGGACCGATTTGGAGTTAAATTGGAATTTTTGATGACCTAAGGGAAAAATGGTCAGTTTGCCACTCGAGGTTAAAAATTGGAATGTTGGAAGAAGTTTTTAATCAAGATTGACTATTTAGAATATAATTTGAGTTTGAGAAGTGAAAAATTTTAATTCTGACTTTTTTTCGAGCATAGAGGTAAAATAGTTATTTTGCCACCGTAGAGGCAAAATTGAAAATTTCCACCACCCAACACTTGTCCAACACATGGATTTTACCCAATGTTATCATGGATAATTGAGAAAATTTAAGTGATGGAGAGAGATTGCTTAATGGCTAAGTATGACACATGGACCAATGGAATGGTGACATGTGTCAAAATCTCATCCATTCATTATTTTCCTTATAAATTAGCACAAAATCAGCCCATTTCTCTTCATTATGGCCGGCTCTAGCAAGAACAAAGGGAGAAAAGAAAGAACAAACCCTAGGTGGAGAATTTCAAGAGCAAAAGTGTGGAAAATCAAGGAAAACAAGTGAAAAAGGTAGGATTTCTCAATTTAAACTTGAAATCTATTTTCCTTAAGCATTTCTCCTTATTTTCCATGGTTAAATTTCATGTTTTGATGGTGAATTCAAGGCTAGCCGAATGGGTATGGAGAGAGAATGATATTAGATTGATTTGATTTCAAGTTATGTTAGTGTTTTTAGCTAGTTTACCATGTCTAGAAGCAAAACAACAAGAAAAGAATTCATTTTCCCCATCACCCATCAATGGCTGAACCTACCTTGTATTGAGTGAGGATGAATTTGATTTTTTATTTTAAGAGAATTGGTTAGAAAATGATGAATTATGGTGTGGAAAAGTAGTAGGAAAAATCACGGTGTTAATGCACCATTATTGATCGAAAATACTAAGAAGAAAAGTGAAGATGGTTTTGCCAAATTTTAGGTTATTTGACTTGTGTTTGGTGAATTAAGGTATTGGAAAAGAAATGGAGCAATTTGGAGCTAAATTGGACGCATTGGCCAATTAATCGGGTGATAAGACGAATTAGGCCAATACCGAGTTTAAATGGTTACCCGTGCATTTTGCATTCCATATCATGCATTAGCAGTCTAAATTAGTTTAATTTCGATTTAGTACCAATGTAGTAAGTTTCTTGATTTTGTACTATGTCAAGGTGGTGAGTCCTCCGATAAAGGGAAGAAATTGCATCCGAAGACCAGTAGTTAGAGTACTTCGAAAATTCGCACTCTAGATATTATGAGTAACCTTACTATCGTCTTAATTATCTAGAGTGGTTTTTATCCGATTTTGTGATTTTATGGAAAATGAGTTTAATGGTAAATTTTTAGAATTTAGAAACAAAATGTGTTTAAATAAAATGATTTCATAAATGGCCTTGAAATTGAAAGATGACTTTGAAACTAGAGTAATTAGAAACCATTTGATGTATTTTGAATTTATGGTTCTAATTGATTGGCTTATGACAATATTGTCATGAATGGTTGAATTGGTATTTGTGTTGAAATGTATAAACTATTGTTTGCCTTGATAGGCTGGATAATGATAAAATTGCCATGTCATTCTGTTGAATTTTTATTATATGGTGGGTTTAGCTTGCTACAGTGAGCTAGTTTTGTGGACTAGCCTATTAGAGGGGTACGGAACCTGGTCATATTCTTACCTCGGTTGGAGAGGCGAGTAGGGTAACTTCCGAGGTATAACTTTTAGAGTTCACTTCACGTCAAATCACCACGTGAGGGGAAACTCAGCCAACGCCAAGGAACGACTATGTTGTCAAAATAAAAACATGATTTATGCGTACATAACTTTTTTATAGCCTTGGCGGACTCGGTTGGATAGTCCTCGATCAAGGCATCCTTGATAACTGGGTATAAAAATGATTTTGGCACGAGCCAAAGTTTTAAGAAATTCATAAGCCATGTTGATTACTCGATTTATATGAATTGATTTTATTTGGTTGAAACAAGTTGAAAGGTGAAGAATTACAGTATGTTAAACTATTTTATCTGTCTTCATTTACCCAGTTTTAGATATTTTAGATGGTATTTGTTTACTCACTGGGATTTTATAATTTCACCACCCTCATTTCCACTTATTTCAGGCTCAAGATAGTCTATAGATAGCTGATTTCATCGAGGACCACCATTGGATTTGCATTTTCCAAACTGTAGGTTCACAATTTTTCTTACTTTTGGTTATTCGAGGGCCCACTTGTTACTGTAAATTAAATTAAATACTCTGGCTTACTGTATTATGATATATATGAATTTATTTTGCTTTTATGATGTAAAAATTATTTATGCAGTGTTCTAAAAATATTATTTTATGAGAAAATTGAATATTTTATTCAATATTTTTATTTTATTCTAATAGTCATAATTTCATTTTAAACGAATGTTTTAGACATCCAAATTTATTTTTGATTATGAAATATGTGTTTTGCACCAGCATACTACATTTTTAGTGGATTTCGAGAATTTTGAGGAAAAATTACCAAAATGCCCCTGTGAGAAAAAATTATTTTTCTATTGTTTTGATTTGGAAAATGTTTATAATCTCTCAAAACACAATTTTAGTGACTAATACTCACAACGGAAGTGAGAACAAAACTGATGTTAAGCCTTGCGAGGTTTCGATTGACATTCTGGGTAATGAATGTCTATCGGGACGTCGTGATAGTTATCACGGGCTCGATGGGAGTTTCGGGTCGTGACAATTCAATTGGTATCAGAGCTTTTGGTTTTAAAGATCAAAGTTTTTGGATTTAAAGTTGTTTTAAAGTTGTTTTAAAATTTACAGTGTCAGTGTGGCCCCAAGTTAAGTCAAGTTAGATTGAATAGAATGCATGCATCTACATATAGAAACCTACCTACTCTTGTGATGCATGAATGATTAAGTAATTACTACTTGGTTGCATATAGGTTTTGAGGTGCACTGGTGACGTACACACCATGTCTAGAAGAGGCGGTAGTCCCGATACCCCTCATAGTGCTAGTGAGGGATCATTAGATTCCACTGCTATAAGCCAATGGCGCCCTTATCTAGGTAATTCAGAAAGTGGTCCATCCCGAATTCCTATTAATCGAATTCTTATTAATAGAATTCCTCCGAACTTAGCAGAATGGTTTCGTAATAAGGAAGGCTTTGAGAGTACTGAGAGTCTTGAAAGTGAGGATAGCTCCGATACTCCAGAAACTGTAAGAAATTTTCTTTTGAAACAACTTGAAGAGTACCATAGAGAATGGACGAGGGAGGAAATTGCAAGGGGACATATTAGTTCTAGGAAGAGCGTGTCAGTTGTTTGACACTATCCTCCAGGCTGTGGGATGAATGTAAATGAACAACAAGAAAAGAATAAGGAGAAAGTAACTGTTGCAAATTATCCCCTTAGGAAGGTGAACGTTGTACAACATTTTCCTCCCGGTTGTGGAAAAAATGCTACACCGGTGAGTTATGAGGAATGTAGGAGAATACAACAAGCCTGGATTGAGGAACAAAGGAGAAAATCTCAGGAAGAGGAGAACCCGGAAGAGGATCTTAAGAAGCACTTGGAGTAGAATCTTTCGATAAGATCAGATTAAGATGATGATCCCAATGACATGTAATATTTTCGTAGGATTTTGTACTACTTTAACTCTAGGTAAATGTAGTGTAAAAGAGATAATAGTTATCTGTACAAAGAAGTTAATAGTTTGGCTTTTAAAGTATATGACTAGAATAGATTATAAAATAGTTGTTTAAATGATTGGATGTATATGGGAATCTTTTAGTATGACAGAGATAAATTGGTAATATAATTATTGAGAAAGGTTATAGAATGAAGCAATAAGGTTATAAATGACATTCGAAATGGATAACGTGATTAAGTTGATGATTGTAATTTAAGCATGAAGGGGATTAATCAGTGATGCGATGACACTATGAGGTAATAATTGGCCATAAATATAGCCCAATGAAGTTAAAATTATGGAATATGGGGAATATGAAATTTTGATTTAGTAAGGATTGCGAGAATAAAGTGAGGAGGAAGCTGAGCTGTTTTTGCAGTTAATTATTTCGAAAGTCAATAAAATTATTGGAGTACAAGACAAGGAAGATAATGAGATAGGGATGATAATAAATTTGAGGAAAGCTGTAAACAGTTAACAACTTATGTATGAGGTGGTATATATGTTATGAATTTATTACACCATATGGAAAAGATGTTTTGAGGTGGGATTTTATAAAGGATGATGAAAGTCAAAAGATGACATGAGTTGAAAGTATAAACTTGGCTTAGTGCGTATGACAAGCAAAGAGAAGGTACCTATACTTATGGAACTCATGATATATGCCTAAAAGGGAAACCCAATGGTTAAGGATGATTGATGTAGTGACTTTGAATGCAGACAAATAGCTTTGATGAGGAAATTTTTAGTAGTTGCAACGCCACAGTACTGACTAACAAACGCTGTTGCGTTAAGAACCCCTAATGGCCAGAAAGTATGAGCAAACTGTGAGCGACATAAAGATTGGACTCACAAGTTGGAAAATGGTCATTGGTTTTGATGCTAAGTTTTGTTGTTTGGAGTCTTAAGTGCATTAGGGAGGTATTAAGATAAATATGATGAGTGAAATTACAGAATTTCTTTATTGCCTTATATATTGGCATGCAAGAGAAAGAAAAGTTAGAGAGTTTTTGAGATGACTACATAAAAATAAATTAATATATGGAGTGTTAAGATGAATAATATGATGATTGAAGTCAAATCTTAAGAAATTAAAAAGACAAGAGATTAAGTCTTGTTAAAGACTAAAGAGGAAGTAAGTGAAAGGTTAGATGAATGTATGAGATATTGATAAAAGATGTCAATACCAAGTGAGGAAAATGTAAATAAAGATTTCAATAATGATATAGCAAATGAGTTTATATAGAATATTATTATGAGAATATACTGATCTTGTCTTGACTTTGTTGAAAGGAAAGGATTAGTAACAACACAAGTAAACTAGCTGACATGTTAGAAACCCTTGGAGATAAATTGAAGCATGAGTAGTTGGGCATGCCTTTATGGAAATGATATACTTGGTGTATAAAAGAGCAAATAAGTGATTAAGTGTTTCAAGAATGTTTAAACACCTTTGAGAAAGAATTATAAATCATACGAGATGAGTATAAGATGTGTGACTTTAAAAACTTGCTGAGGAGTCTAACGGCTACATCACAGGTTAAGTGATCACCTGTTGTGAGATATAAGTTTAAGATAGATATCCCTAAGGAAATACTTAAGAGAAGTTCTGCCATGGATCTTGTGAAAGCAAGCACTAAGTTATGTGGTTATAAAAAGGAAGCTATAAGCTGAGAGTGATATTAGTATTAATATTGAAAGGTACTTGAGAAGAATCTAGTTTCAAGTTTTGCAATTTCAAGTGCAATTTATAAATTGGCTAAGGGAGAATGATGTTATATTCATATGAAAGAGTGGAACAAAGGATGATTGAAGTTGACGTTGATAATGAAATCAGATAATGAAACTTTCCTAATATATTATGGAAATTAGAATTCAAAAATGCTTGAGGCATACATGATTTAAATGATTCTCAATCTTAAGTGACAAATCATTATCAAAATGCAATAAGGATACAATATATGTAAGAGGCATGAAAGATAATCGAGGAATAAGGATGACTCTTAGGAATTGTGGTGTTGCATAAGATGCAATGATCAAGTTAAGAAAATTTTTGAAGTATCAATGGGATTATAAAGCATACACGCATAATAGATTATAATTCAATGGAGATGACATTGTGATGCAATGATATATAGTACAAGGAAACTTAAGCATATAATTGGAAATGATAAGA
>NC_030855.1:13482736-13507545 GCF_000208745.1 Theobroma cacao
AAAAGAAAGAACAAACCCTAGGTGGAGAATTTCAAGAGAAAAAGTGTGGAAAATCAAGGAAAACAAGTGAAAAAGGTAGGATTTCTCAATTTAAACTTGAAATCTATTTTCCTTAAGCATTTCTCTTTATATTCCATGGTTAAATTTCATGTTTTCATGGTGAATTCATGGCTAGCAGAATGGGCATGGAGAGAGAATGATGTTGGATTGATTTGATTTCAAGTTATGTTAGTGTTTTTAGTTAGTTTACCATGTCTAGAAGCAAAACAACAGGAAAAGAATTCATGTTCCCCATCACCCATCAATGGCCGAACCTACCTTGTATTGAGTGAGGATGAATTTGATTTTTTATTTTAAGAGAATTGGCTAGAAAATGATGAATTATGGTGTGAAAAAGTAGTAGGAAAAATCACGGTGTTAATGCACCATTATTGACCAAAAATACTAAGAAGAAAAGTGAAGATGGTTTTGCTAAATTTTAGGTTATTTGACTTGTGTTTGGTGAATTAAGGTATTGGAAAAGAAATGGAGCAATTTGGAGCTAATTTGGACGCGTTGGCCAATTAATCGGGTGATAAGACGAATTAGGGCAATATTGGGTTTAAATGGTTACCCATGCATTTTGCATTCCATATCATGCATTAGTAGTCTAAATTAGTTTAATTTCGATTTAGTACCAATGTAGTAAGTTTCTTGATTTTCTACTATGTCTAGGTGGTGAGTCCTCCGATAAAGGCAAGAAAATTGCATTCGAGGACCAGTAGTCAGAGTACTTCGAAAATTCGCACTCTAGACATTGTGAGTAACCTTACTATCGTCTTAATTATCTAGAGTGGTTTTTATCCGATTTTGTGATTTTATGGAAAATGAGTTTAAATGGTAAATTTTTAGAATTTATAAACAAAATGTGTTTAAATAAAATTATTTCATAAATGGTCTTGAAATTGAAAGATGACTTTCAAAATAGAGTAATTGGAGACCATTTGATGTATTGTGAATTTATGGTTCTATTGATTGGCTTATGACAATATTGGCATGAATGGCTGAATTGGTATTTGTGTTGAAATGTATAAACTGTTGTTTGCCTTGATAGGCTGGATAATGATGAAATTGCCATGTCATGCTGTTGAATTTTTATTTTAAGGTAGGTTTAGCTTGCTGCAGTGAGCTAGTTTTATGGACCAGCCTATTAGAGGGGCACGGAACCTGGTCATATTCTTACCTCTGTTGGAGAGGCGAGTAGGGTAACGCCCGAGGTATAACTTTTAGAGTTCACTTCACGTAAAACCACCACGTGAGGGGGAACTCAGCCAACGCCAAGGAATGGCTATGTTTCCAAAATAAAAACATGATTTATGCGTACATAACTTTTTTACAGCCTTGGAGGGACTCGGTTGGGATAGCTCTCGATCAAGGCATCCCTGAAACTGGGTATAAAAATGATTTTGGAACGAGCCAAAATTTTAAGAAATTCATAAGCCATGTTGATTACTCGATTTATATGAATTGATTTTATTTGGTTGAAACAAGTTGAAAGGTGATGAATTACAGTATGTTAAATTATTTTATCTGTCTCCATTTACTCAGTTTTAGATATTTTAGATGGTATTTGTTTACTCATTAAGATTTTATAATCTCACCACCCTCCTTTCCACCCATTTCAGGCTCAAGATAGTCTATAGATAGCTGATTTTATCGAGGACCACCTTTGGATTTGCATCTTCCAAACTGTAGGTTAACAATTTTTCTTACTTTTGGTTATTCGATGGCCCACTTGTTACTGTAAATTAAATTAAATTAAATACTCTAGCTTACTGTATTACAATATATATATGAATTTATTTTGCTTTTACGTTGTAAAAACTATTTATGCGGTGTTCTAAAAATATTGTTTTATGAGAAAATTGAATATTTTATTCAATATTTTTATTTTATTCTAATAGTCATAATTTCATTTTAAACGAATGTTTTAGACATCCAAATTTATTTTGGATTATGAAATATGTTTTTGCACCAGCATACTACATTTTTAGCGGATTTCAAGATTTTTTTAAAAAAATGACCAAAATGCCCCTGTGAGAAAAAAATTATTTTTTTATTGTTTTGATTTGAAAAATGTTTATAATCTCTCAAAACACAATTTTAGTGACTAATACTCACAGGGGAAGGTAGAAAAAAACTGATGTTAAGCCTTGCGAGGTTTCAATTGACATTCCGGGTAATGAATGTCTATCAGGATGTCGTGGCGGTTATCACGGGCTTGATGGGAGTTTCGGGTCGTGACAGATTGCATCTCTCGAAAATGATTTAGAAAAGATAAGAAAAAAGTACAATTCTGTTTTTGAGTAAAGAAATTTTCTGCAAGTTGAGTTAGAACACTCAAAAATAGATTTTGAAGTTTTAAAATTAGAGCTGGACAATAAATCTAAAGCTTTGCAAAAAACACTTGATGAAAATACAGCTCTTAAAAGTTTGAAAAATGAAACTTCAAAAAGAAATATCTACTATAAGAAAAATTTTGCTCATACATTATCTAGATACTATGTTTGCAATAAAATTGGTCATTTATCATATGATTACTTTATGAAAAGGAGCACACAAAAAATAAGAAAAATACGGGTTCCAAAAGGATCCTATGTTACTGCTAACAATCAAGGACCTATCAAGGTATGGGTACCTATAAAGAAAAATTGAAATTTTGTTTTGTAGGTTGAGCTGCATTTAAAAGAGACATGTTCAAGAGCTCAACTCAAGAAGAAGCAGCCTTGGTATATGGACAGTGGCTGCTCTCGGCACATGAAAGGAGATGAAATGTTATTTGCTTAGCTGGACAAAAAGAAGGGA
Source organism: Theobroma cacao (assembly GCF_000208745.1). Classification (NCBI taxonomy): domain Eukaryota; kingdom Viridiplantae; phylum Streptophyta; class Magnoliopsida; order Malvales; family Malvaceae; genus Theobroma; species Theobroma cacao. The sequence goes on from NC_030855.1 coordinate 13,485,581, forward strand.
GGTACTGTATCCTTTGGTGATGATTCAAAAGGTAGAATCCATGGTATAAGAACGATTGGTAAGAACTCCTAAACTCAAATAAGTCATGTGTTGTTGGTTAAAGGCTTAAAACATAATTTATTGAGCATTAGTCAATTTTGTGACAAAGGATTTAAAGTATGCTTTTATTTAAATAAGTGTGAAGTGATAGATATAAGCACAAATAAAGTTTCATTTATAGAAAGAAGATTAAAGAATATGTATGTTGTGTTTCTTGAAGATCTTGAAATAAATTGTGAAATGTGTTTAGTAGCAAATGCTGAAAATGATAGCTGGTTATGGCATAGAAGACTACGACATGTAAGCATGCATATTATGACAAAATTAATCAAGAAAAATCTGGTTGTTGGATTACAAGATATAAAATTTGAAAATGATAAAATATGTGATGCCTGCCAACTAGGACAACAAGTTAGAATATCCTTTAAGACTAAAAAGATTGTGTCAACTACTAGACCTCTTGAATTGTTGCATATTGATCTATTTGGTCCAATAAGTACAACGATTCTAGGTGGAAAATCTTATGGTTTTGTGATAGTTGATGACTACTCTAGGTACACTTGGGTTTATTTTCTTGCTCATAAGAATGATGCTCTACCAACATTTATAAATCATTGTAGGAAAGTTGAGAATGAAAAAGGACTAGCCATAGTATTAGGAGTGATCATGGAGGAGAATTTGAAAGTGATGAATTTGAGAAATTTTGCAATGAAAAAGGGCTGGATCATAATTTTTCTGCACCTAGAACACTTCAACAAAATGGAGTTGTAGAAAGGAAAAATCGAACCTTGAAAGAAATGGCTAGAACTATGTTGTGTGAAAATAATGTTCCAAAATATTTTTGGACTGAGGTAGTGAACACAGCAGCATATATACTTAATAGAGTCTCAATTAGAGCTATGATATCAAAGACTCCTTATGAACTTTACAAGGGTAGGAAACCAAATATTTCACATCTTAGGAGTTTTGGTTGTAAATGTTTTGTGTTAAACAATGGAAAATAGTCCTTAGGTAAGTTTGATGCAAAGAGTGATGAAGCAATACTTTTAGGATATGCATTAAACTCAGAGGCTTATAGAGTTTTCAACAAAAGAACTTTAACTATTGAAGAATCAATCCATGTAGTTTTTGATGAGTCCAATGTCTTACAAAAAGAAGTTCATGCTGATGATGATGATGTAGAAATCTTGGAAAAGAAAATGGAAGAAATGAGTTTAGAGAACAATAAAAATAATGAAGGAAGCTCACCTAGAAGAGAAAATGAAACTCCACCTCTAGAAGATTTGCAGTTAATTTAATTTAATTAACAGTAACAAGCGTTAGAAATAAGTGGTCATTAGTCTCTAGGCCTTTAAACCACCTAATCGTTGGAACAAAATGGGTGTTTAGAAATAATGTAGATGAGCAAGGAAATGTAGTTAGAAATAAAGTTAGGTTAATAGCCCAAGGATACAACCAAGAGGAAGGAATTGACTATGATGAAACATTTGCACCAATTGCTAGGATTGAAGCCATAAGGTTGTTGCTTGCTTTTGCATGCTTTATAAATTTTAAATTGTACCAAATGGATGTAAAGAGTGCATTTTTAAATGGATTCATTCAAGAGGAAGTATATATTGAACAACCACCAAGATTTGAAGACTTTGAAAAACCATATCATGTTTTCAAACTCCATAAAGCCTTGTATGGATTGAAACAAGCTCTTTGAGCTTGGTATGAAAGGCTTTCAAAATTTCTAGTTGAAAAAGGATATATTAGAGGTAGCATTGATACTACATTGTTTATCAAAAGATATTTAAATGATTTAATTGTTGTTCAAATTTATGTGGATGACATTGTATTTGGTGCAACTAATGAAGCTTTATGCAAGAACTTTGCCAAAGAAATGCAGGGTGAATTTGAGATGAGCATGATGGGTGAGCTGAAGTACTTTCTCGGCCTTCAAATTAAACAAAGTAAGAAAGGAATCTTTATCAACCAAGAAAGATACACTCAAGATAGCTTCAAAAAGTTTGATATGCTGAAGCTAAAACCAATATGCACACCAATGAGTCCATCCACCAAACTTGATGCTGATGAGAAAGGAAAAAGTATTGATCAAAAGCTCTATAAAGGTATGATCGGATCACTTCTCTACTTAACAGCAAGCAGACCAGATATTCAGTTTAGTGTGTGTTTGTGTGCTAGATTTCAGTCATAGCCTAAAGAATCACACTTAACTGCTGTTAAGAGAATTTTTAGATTCCTCATAGAAACACAAACTTTAGGAATATGGTATTCTAAAAAATCATCATTTGATCTTGTAGGCTATTCGGATGCAGACTTTGCAGGAAGCAAAACTGATAGAAAAAGTACTACTAGAACATGCCAATTTCTAGGAAGTATGCTATTATCCTGGTCAAGTAAGAAACAAGATTCTGTAGCACTTTCTATAGCTGAAGCAGAGTATATTTCTCTAGGTAGTTATTGTGCTCAGATTTTATGGATCAAACAACAACTAAGAGATTTTGGAATTACAGTACATAATGTACGAATCTTCTGTGATAACACAAGTGCAATCAATATATCTAGAAATCCTGTGCAGCATTCTAGAACTAAACACATTGAGATTAGGCACCATTTTGTTAAAGACCATGTAGTGAAGGGAGATGTTAAAATTGAATTTGTGCATACTTTGCATCAATTAGCTGACATCTTTACCAAACCTCGAAATGAAGACAGATTTTTTGAAATTAGAAGAAATTTAGGAATGATTAATATGCATGAGTTGTAGATAAAATTCTTATCTCATATAAAACAGAAGGTACTTAGTTGACTAAGAGAAGTTTTAGTCTACTAAGAGTATTCTGTTTCATTAAATAATAAGAATTAGTTAAAATGAATGTAGGAGGAATAGAATAATAGGAAGAAACTGCCTACCGAGAAACAAAAATAAAGAAGAAAAACCACTCAAACCAAAAAAAAAAAATAGTTTAGGAGGCAATTTTTGAAATTTGAAGGGGGAGTTACAAATTAGACTTAAATATGGGAAGTTAGATAGTTTTTTCATTTGGAATTAAACTGCTTTCAATGCATTTTCTGTACACTCTCTCTTTCTTTGGTGAAACCAAAACCCTCACCTCTCAACCACTTAAAACTCTGAATCCTACATCTTCCAAATCAAATGGCTAAAACATCTCAAAGCAAAGAAATTATTGAGAAGAGAAAAGGAAAAAGGCCAAGGGAAGAAAGTCTCCAAGTTGAAAAATTGAAAAAGAAGAAGAAGATTGAGTCAGGCTCCGCAAGTAATGAATCTAAAAAATAGAAAAGCCAAAAATCTGAAACGAAGAAAGTAAAGAGCAAATTGCACAAGAAATGTACTTTTTTATCTTCCAAGTTCAGAAATAGAGTGCATGAAGAGAGATTTAGAAAAATAGAGAATCCACCAATCACTTGTGGAAAATATATTGATTGGGAAAGTTTTAGTGAAATGCCTAAAATTTTGACAAGCCTGTCAGATTATTTTGAAGAATTAAAATTGAAAGAATTCAGCACATTTAAAAATCAATCATATAGTGCCAGCTTAGTTAAAGAGTTTTATTCAAGTATTATTGCTGACAAGGATGAACTGGAGGAACTAGAGGATTATTCTGATGAGGGTCTGAATGTGTTTTTGAATGGGAAAGAATTTACTGTCACTGCTGTAGACTTAGGGGAACTTCTTAAGATAGAATGTAATGCGGGGGAATTTGAATTCCTTGAGAAGTATGACCTCTCATCTTTGTGGGAAGTAATCACAGGGAAAAAAAGAGAAGTATTCCTCCAAGAGTAATGTAGGGCTTATCACAAGTCCTCAAATAAGGATTCTGCATTACTTTGTTGCTGCTAATCTTCATGGGAGGAGTGGAAGCTTAAGCTACATTAGCCTATAAGATTTATGGCTAATGGAACATGCCTTTAGTGGTGTTGACTTAATCTAGGAAGGTTCATGATTGAAAGAATGAGGGGTGCATGCAGACTGGAGACGATCAACTTGCTTTATGGAAATATCATCACTTCTCTAGTGCAGAAGTAAGGAATTTGGAGCTTTAGGTATGAGACTGACAAAGTTAAGACCAAAGACCAAGCCATTTATCTAGGTAGCTTACCTAAAATGGGGTATAAACTGGATAGAGAACGATACATTAAAACCCCTAAGGCTGGTATAGGAAAAGAATCCTCTTTACTTGCTCAACCAGAGGTAGCACCAACTCAATTCTCAAATAAGATAATTTTTAATCTGCTATTGAGAATTGATAGGAAGCTCACTGATCAGGAAGCAAGAATTCTAAAAATTGAGGAAAGGTTAACAACAATAGAGAGCAAAATGAAAGGAAAAGAAAAAGTGCCATTTGAACCAGTTACTACAGACAGCTCTGCAACTCTTAGTTTGGCTCTAATAGGACAGGAAGCTGAGGTGCAAGCTGAAGGTCATGAACTTGAGGTGGAACAACCAAGAAAATCACCCTCACCTGAGCCTCAGGACAAGGATGAATCTAATCAAGGTATTGAGGTGCTTGGATCACTTAATGAAAATCCCCCCTCTGAACCCCAACCTCAACCAAAACCTCAACCATCTCCTCCACATTCTAAAGAGGTTTCAATCATGGGACTTTTCCATCAAATGGTTCAAGAGGAACAAGCTAAGAAAAAGGTAGCTAAGGTAAAAGCTCAGCAAGCAACATCTGCATCAGCTCTTACGGCAGAAAGGCAGTCAGGGAAAGAAAAAGAAAAAGTTACTGAAGAACCATAAAAAAAGTCCAAACCACCAGGCATGCACAAGAAAATAATGGCAACTGAAACAAAGTTCGTCAAAAAGAGAAAATCATCCAGATTGGCTAAAAAGGCCAAGCCAGCGCCAATCTCCTCTCCTCAACACCCTCTTGAGATTTCATCCCCTGAACAATCCTTTAAAAAATCACCACCTCAACCATCTCCTCAACCAAAATTCTCTCCTCAACACCTCAATGTCCAGTACTACACTGATGATGAGTCCTCTCCTTCATCCTCTTTAAAAGATGATTAGAGATTGATGATGACAAAAAGGGGGAGAAGTATGGCAGGAACCTTAAGGAGAATTTAGGGGAGATAGGAAGTTGAAATTGTCTAGGGGTAGTGTAGGAATATTAACTCTTAATTTCTGACAATCTGCTTTTTGTGCCATGATGGCAATTGAACACTTAAATTTAATTTTGTTGTTTATGTTTTTATATGTGAAATTGGATGCTAATGTGTTTATGATTAAATATCTAATGATAACTTACTATCTATGGTATTTTAACTGCTGCTGATAAAAATCTGGTGCTGTACTAATATTGAGAAATGATGCTGCTGATTCACTTCTGTCATGATTTCATATATGGAAAATGTTTGTATATATATATATGGATGCAAACTATACTACATCTAATGAATAATTATTGGCAAAGACAAAATCTGGAAACAATATATTGCTGATAGACACTGCTGAAATAAAAATGAAAATCTGTCAACATTCATCTGCTGCAAATCACTCTATATGTCTGCATATATATACACTCTGAATATATAGCATCATTTTCTATATGACATGAGTAAAATTAGCTAGAATAAAGAAGCAAAATATGCACGCACTAAGGGGGAGCAATTCTCATTTTCTGCAGAATTAAAAAAAATAAAAGGACATTGTGCTATTAATCAAGCAATGTTTTGTCATCATCAAAAAGAGGGAGATTGTTGGCTCCATTAGTTTTTGATGATAATAAAACATTCTCATTTCATTTGTGTCTAATATTTCTACTTGAGTGTGCAGGACAAAATTATGTGCAAATAAAGAATCTATCATTATAATGCACATATTAAAGAGCATAGGAATAAGGAAGTCACAATTGAACAGCAAGACAAAAGTCCCTTAGTTGATTAATGAAGAGTTAGTCAACTAAGATTTAAATCAAAGGATTGGCAGGCTGAAGAATATTGAGAAACAAAATCAACTTAGTCGACCAAGGAATGAGTTAGTCGACTAAGTGCATAGTGCCAGAATTGCCAGAAACTGGGAACAGAAGACAAAGACTACTTAGTCGACTTAGATATCAATTACTCGACTAATAGCATTCTGCCTACAAGTTTGAATTCTGCATTAAAAGATAGTTTAACTGCTAGAACCAGCTCCCAACTATTTTTAACGGCTAGAAAACTATCAAACTGCCATCAAAGTTGTTTCTCCAAGTATAAAAGAGGGTTCCTACGGCTAGAAATGCAATTGAAAGCTTCCAAGAACACAAAAAAGAGCTGAAAAACCAAAAAACATCTTCTGCACTTCACTGCACTTAACGCCCATCCTTGTAATTGTATTTTGCACTTCAACTTATACCACATAGATCAACATTGTGATCATAGGTACACTTCTCTTCATTGGGTTATAGTTGAGCCCGGGAAAAACTATTGTGAAAGGTTTTGGCTAAGCTTGGTAAAAGCCATTGTAATGCTTGGTGAAAGCTTGTGAATTTCACCGGTTCTTAGTGGATTGGTTGGAAAATCCTTGGTTGGATAATCAGGGTAGTGGATGTAGATCTTGGACCGAACCACTCTAAATTCTGTTGTCTTATTTACTCTGTTTTTGTTTTATTTTCATTCCTTATCTTATCTTGCATTTGTCTACACTTAGAGACAATTTTTTAAAGAGCCAAATTGTGTTATTCACCCCCTCTAGCACATTTAATTGGGACCAACACATGTCAATTTGGAAAACAAGTTAGAAGTTCCTTTAAATTTAAGAAAGTCATGTCACTTTCTAGGCCACTTGAATCATTACATGTTGACTTGTTTAGACCAATCACTATTACTAGTCTAATAGGCAAGTTGTATGGCTTTATTATTGTAGATGATTACTCTAAATATACATGGGTATATTTTCTTGCTCATAAAGATGATGCATTGCCAATTTTTTGTTAAACATTGCAAAAGAGTTCAAAATGAAAAAGGCCTCACCATTGTTATTGTTAGGAGTGATCATGGTGGTGAATTTGAAAGTGATAATTTTGAAATCTTTTGTAATGAACATGGCTTTGATCACAATTTTTCTACTCCTAGAACTCCATAACAAAATGGAGTTGTTGAAAGAAACAATAGGACTTTAAAAGAAATGGCAAGAGTAATGATTTGTGAAAAAAACTTGCCAAAATATTTTTGAGCAGAAGTTGTAAACACTACAGCTTATATTCTGAACAAGGTTTCCATTAGAGCCATTATTTCTAAAACCCCTTATGATCTTTCCATTACAGCATATGTTTTGTCTTAAACAATGGAAAACACACCTTGGGAAAGTTTGATGCTAGGAGTGATAAGGCAATCTTCTTAGGCTATGCATTGCACTGTAAAGTATATAGAGTGTTTAACAAAAGAACTCTAGTTATAGAAGAGTCAATTCAACTTTTTTTTATGAGACTAATGCTACACAAAGAAAGGTAGTGCTTAATGATGATGATGCAAATGACATTGAGAAGAAAATGGAAAGATGAGCTTGGACAGCAAAGAGAATGATGGCGAAAGCTCGAAGGAGAAGATGATAATGAACTACCATTAGAAAACTTCCAAAAAGTTGAAGAGTAGTACAATGATCTTCTTAGAAGCTAAAGATTTATAAGGAATTATCTTCAAGAATTTATTATTGGTGATGCCTCGAAATGTGTCAAAACTAGAAGATGATTAAGAGAAACTTGTGAGTATCTTGCTTTCATATCACAAGTGGAACCAAAGAACTTTGAAGAAGCTAAAAAGGAAGAAAGTTGGATGATTGCTATGCAGGAAGAGTTGGGCCAATTTGAAAGGAACAAGGTTTGGACCTTAGTTCCAAGGCCAACCAACCATCCAATTGCTGGTACAAAATGAGTATTTAAGAGCAAGATGGATGACTTGGGAAATTTGGTAAGAAATGAGGCAAGGTTAGTTGCTCAAGGTTACAATTAAGAAGAAGGTACTACTTATGATGAAACCTTTGCTCAAGTAGCTAGATTAAAAGCTATTAGACTTTTACTTGCCTATGCAAGCTTTATGAACTTTAAATTGTTTTAAATGGATGTTAAAAGTGCATTTCTTAATGGCTTTATACAAGGCGAGGTATATGTTGAACAACCCCCTAGTTTTAAAGTGTTTGATAAAACTAATCATGTATATAAACTGCATAAAGCTCTCTATGGATTAAAGCAAGCTCCTAGAGCTTGGTATGAAAGACTTTTTAAGTTTTTAATTGAAAAAGGATATTCTAGGGGAAGTTGTAGCACCCCGTACTTTGGTATGGTGCCTAATATGACCTTAAGGATAAGATGAAGGTCAATTGAGGCCAATGGAAGTGTTTAAGAGTGTTGAAGGGTGAAAGGAATATTTTATTCTAATATTTTAGAATAAAATATTCCTTTTGTGATAAAAAAAATAATAATAATATTTTATTGAGGTCGAAGTTATTGAGTTAAAAGGTGCTATAGAGCTAAACCGGGGCAAAGTAAGATGTTTTGGAGCCCTAGAAGGCTAGAGAAAAATTTTGGAATAAAATAATATTAAAATAATACTAATGTCAAATTGGTTATATTACACGAAGAACGTGTGATTTGTACAATTTGTCTAAGTGGGGGAGTGAAAGTAAGAAATATTTCGAAGAAAGGAAGCTTTAGCGGGGCCCACGTGCCTTCATTAAATTAAAGTGAGAATGAGTAAGTATATATTTAAATATTATGGTCACACCTTGGTGGATTATGAATTTCACATTTTATTTGAACAAGTGAAATGGAAGAAAAATAGAAGAGAATTGAAAATAAAGGAATGATGGAAGGACCTAATTGAAAAGAATAAGAAGTTGAGGGGTGGAATTGTAAATAATGAAAAGTTAAGGATTGAAGTTATAATTATCAAAAGTTTGAAGGACCAAATTGTAAAAGATAAGAAATTTGAAAGGTCAAATGGTAAATAAGAAAAAGTTGGAGGACCTATGTGCAATTTCACCATTTTAAGTTAAGAGAATATTTGATGTATATATATTTGTATTATGGAAAGCAAGATGAAATTCAAGTAGGATGCAAGTAAAGTGAAATACAAGTGAGATTGCTTAGCTTGATGGAATTTGCATGTTAAGTTACTATTACATGCAAATGATTGCATGTAAAAAGGATAAAGCTTGGTTGGGGACATGTAGGACTCCTACCATGTGAAAGATGACAAAGGGAAAAAAAATAAAGAGTATTTAATTGAAAGAAAACCATGGTTTGGCAAAGATGGCCCATGCTTAACAAAGTAAGATTGATAATGTGGCCCATGCTGAACAAAGTAAGATTGGTAATGTGGCTTGAAAAGAAAAAGGTATAATCATAACATTTGATGGAAAGAAAATAAAATAAAGAAAATTGAGTTGATGGAGGAACTTGAGAGAATCCACCCATACAAGTGAAAAAGTATGATTTCAAGGTTTTTGCTTTGTGATATCTACCCACATAAAAGAAAAAGAAAAATGCCAAAAAGCTACCAAACCTTGGGCAATCCACCCATGAAAGAAATGGAAAGGAAATGGGAACTTTTACAAATCCATTTCAAGCTTATTTCTTGTTATGTTTGCCCATATCAAAAAGAAAGCAAACAAAGTGTGTTTTCCTTGAGAGATCTGTACCTTTGAGAGAAAAGAATGAGAGAATTTAGCCTTGTGGAGCTCTACCCAAGAAGAACAGAGAAAAGAGAAGAAAAGAGACATGCAAGGAAACACTCGACTTTTTGGAGAAAAATCTAAAGAAAACATGAGGTTTCCTTTCCTTTCCTTTGTTGAGTCTTCATATCTCATCATTCAAAGAGAACTTTGGAGATTTGAAGGAGATGTGTGGCTTGGTTTCAAGATCCAAGTGAGGAAAGGTAAGAATTGTGATTTTAATTTGAATATGTTTTGAAAACCAGATGGTAACATAGGAAAGTGTTTATGGCAGCAAAGGTTTCCAAGATTTGAAAGAAATAGATGCATGCATGTCATCAACCTTTGGTGGAGTGGTGGATTTAAGCATTGATGATTGAAACTTGAAGGCATATTGGAAATGCATGTAAAGTCTAAGCTATTCAAAAGGTAAGCAAGCAATGAGAATGGATTGTGTTATCTTAGATTCTGCTAAGAAGAATGTTTATATCGATTATAATGCTTTGAAGAAAGCAAAGAACAAAGGATTATGGATGTAAAGATTTAAGACTTCTTGGGTAAAGTTGCTACCGTATATAATTGTGTGTGAGAATGAGATTAATTTTGAAATAAGAATAACTATAAAAACATTAAGCTAGTGAGGCCAAGCAAATGTGAGATAGACCAAATTGTAAAGTCATTAAGTATCTTGAGTTTAATTGCTACCAAGAAATTGACAATTAAAGAATAATTGATGTGGTGGTGTACTAAAGGAGGTAACAAGTGACCGGCAAGTAGAATTAGTTAGAGACGTACCCGAATCGATGGCAATGTAGCGTCCTGTCAGTGTGAGGTGAGTAGGGGGTGTCTATTTCAAAAATTTCATAAACTATATAATGATATACGTATAATAAACGTTGCCGGTTTTCTTTAAATGCAATTGTGGATAGCATGAGTTGTTAGCTTCGGTAGGTGATTTTTAAATGGATTTGCAATCGGATTGTACTGTTATTGTGAAAAGCATGAGTTGGTAGAATCCTAGGCACTTGTGAATGCCATGTTTTTAGAAACGTTATATATATATCTATATATATATATATATATATATACATGNTACTATATATATATATATATATATACATGTAAGCTATATATGTAAAGGGTTTTAGAAATCGGGAAACAAGCTCTTTCCCATCGGGTTATGTCAAAATGTGCCTTACTTGTTTTTGTGATGTGCATTCATCAATAACCTGTATGTTCACCATGCTTTATTTAATATTTAAACCTCATGCAAAGGTTTTACATCATGAAGTCTTACAAATGGATTTATTAAGTCACCGTAATTGGTATTTTGGAAATAGATTTAAAATGAGCTTTTGAGAACCCAACTTGGTTATAAATGGTTTGTCAAACCGAGAGATTCGAGAGTAGGCCAAATGTCACATCGCAATAGTGTGATCCTTGTGCAAAAGTGAGCTCCAGCTAGAGAACCTTTGGATCGCCGACGGCCTGTTAGATGTGGCTAAGCCACAGTCTGTGATATATACATGGCAAGGCCATGGCTTGATATACGTGGCTAGGCCACAAGTTGATTTACGTGGTTGCGACCACATAATTTCTCCGATCTCGGCCAACATTGTTGAGACTACCATGGCTGTGGGAATCTGGTGGAGGGGGTCCTCTCGAATGTTATTATGTGGAAGCGGGTCCACAGGTTGAATATATATGATTACCTACTTGAGAGTGATATCTCTTCAGGTTTTTAAATATGTATTCTTTCGCATGGTGAGAAATACTGGTTTTTCCATAGCTCTCTTTTTTATACGATGGTTTTGTGTTTGATACTTCAAGTATGAGTTCGATTATATGCTTGTGTATAAGCATCGATATCGTTTGATTTTACGGGAGCATGTGCGCTTATGTTAGTCTAATTTTGAGAAAAGGACATCAAATGATTTCGATAGTAAAAATATTTTAGCTGCATCGGTTTTAATATATTACTTGAAATGGTTACTTTGCATCACAATTCTTTGGTATATATGTAAGGCACAAATGTTCCATTTGATTTTAAATGGTTTATATATTCATATACTTTTAATATTCAAATTTTCTATCCTTGGCTTGTTTCCCATCTTTGCCCTACTCACTGAGCCGATGATCACTGAGTCTGTGAGACTCACCCCAATATTCTCATTTTGCAAAGAAGTGATTAGCTAGCTTGCTTTTCATCAGCATATTCCGGTCCACTACGATATAGGTAAAGGCATCTTCTAGTACCAATCCGAGTCGCTCCGTTGTTAGAGGTCAGGTCATTTGTGGTATATTTTGTTTCGAAAGTAAACAATTGTGTACACTGTAAACATATATTTATATGATGATGAAACATAATGTAATGAGAGAATATTTACCATTAATTAAATTGTGATGGTTATGAGATTTCCAATGGATGTGTTATGGCTGGATAAATGGATAATTGTGAAGGCTTGTTCGAGATTTGGCGAGTTCCCTTGCAAGTCTCAGATGTCAATGACGACCGGGAAAAGGGTCGTTACAGAAGTGCAGATAATACTTTGTTTATTAAGAAAAATGAGACTGATTTGATTGTTGTTCAAATTTATATTGATGATATAGTCTTGGTCTACAAATCAAGCAATGTGAGGATGGAATATTTATCAACCAAGAGAGGTATACCAAAGAAATGCTGAAGAAATTCAGTGTGATGAATATGAAGCCAATTGGAACTCCCATGAGTCCTTCCACAAAGCTTGACAAGGATGAGAAAGGAAAAGAAGTGGACCAAAAACTATCTAAAGGTATGATTGGCTCACTTTTTTATTTGACTGTAAGTAGGCCTGATATCCTATTTAGTGTATGCCTATGTGCAAGATTCAAATCATGTCCCAAGGAATCACATTTGACTGTAGTGAAAGGGAATTTTAGATATCTCTTGGATACTCAAAGTTTAGGCTTGTGCTATCCAAAATGTTCATCTTTCAATCTTTTTGGCTACTCCGATGTTGATTTTGCTTGTAGCAAAACTGATCAGAAAAGCACTAGTGGTACTTATCAATTCCTTGGTAACATGTTTGTGTCTTGGTCTTGCAAGAAACAAAATTCTATTTCTTTATCAACTGCTGAAGCTGAGTATATATCACTAGGTAGTTGTTGTGCACAAATTCAATGGATTAAGCAACAAATAAATGACTTTGGGTGGCTATGCATAAAGTTCCCATTTATTGTGATAATATGAGTGCCATAAATATCTCTAAAAATCCTGTTCAACACTCTACAATAAAGCACATAGAAATAAGACATCTTTTCATTAAAAATCATTTGCTTAAGGGAGATATTGAAGTAGATTTTGTTGATACCTTACATCAATTGGTTGACATTTTCACAAAACCATTGAATGAAGAATAATTTTGTAGAATTAGGAGAGATCTAGGATTGATTGATATCAATGAACTCTAATTTATGTTGAATTGATCATGTTTTTGATGATAAATCTTGTCATAATCATGTCTCTTTTTTGACATATTTGATTAAAGGAGGATTATGATGAGTTAGAGGAACAGTAAAATGGAAACCAGGATCACTGTAATCAGTTAAGACCTCCCTCTAACTGATTAGAACAATTTTATCCTAGGATAGCTAAGCAAGTCAATAAATTGATAATCAATTAATGGTGTTCATAACCAATTAAAGAAAATTTGACTTTTTATAAAACCTTGAGTTAGAAACATAGTAATCGATTAAGACATGAGCTAATCAATTAAAGGACCTCTAGCTACTAAAGGACTAAGGTGTCGAAAATTTTGAAAATTAAGAAAAAAAAAACTAGCATAAGGTACGGGAAACCAACCATTCAAAATGTGGGTAACTAGTTATTAATTCCCCATAAAATACCTCCCACCTACTTAGAGAGTCAGTTACGTTAAAGATCAATATCCAAAAGCCTTTAGATTTTTCGTTCCTTATTTTCCTCTAAAATTTGAAAAACCCTAAGAAAGAAAATCCCATGGCAAAAACATCTTTTACCCACAAACTAGCTAAAAAGGAAAAAGGAAAAAAAAGTTGATGATCCTCCATCACATCCCCCTAAAAAGAAAGGAAAAATCAAAGAATCTTCAGCAAAGAAGAAAAAAGGAAGCAAAAAAAAAACTGACAGAGAAAAAAAAAGGACCAACAAATGCAAGAGCCACCGCAAGGAAAGGTACTGGTTCTTCTTCTCGATTTCAGAATGACTACATGTTAATAGATTTAGAAAGATTAAGAATGCTACAATTTCTCTTGGGAAATATTTTGACTGGGAAAGTTTTAATGATTCACCAAGAGTAAAAGAAGATTTAAAGGGATATTTTGAAATATTGAAGTTAAGGTATATAAGTACATTTGGAGATAGAATGTTTAGCCCTTCTTTGATTAAGGAATTATATTCTAGCATTGCTATTAACAAAACTGAATTGGAAGATAAAAAAGAACTTACAAAAGATAGCTTAAATGTGTTCTTAGATGGTAGAGATTTTCAAATTAATGCTTAGGATTTAGGAGAATTTCTCAAAATTGAATTTGAAGTAGAAGAGTACAAGATGCTTGAGAAATCTGAGCCGAACTATCTTTGGGAGATTATAACTGGAAAAAAAAGAGAAGTTTCCTTCTAAAAGTTATGCTAGTTAGATAAAGAATGTTTATCTTAGGATTCTCCATTATTTTATTGTAACCAATTTGCATGGAAAAGTAGCAGATTTAGTTATGTGAGTGCACAAGACTTGTGGCTAATGGAAACAATTTTCAATGAAATCCCACTGAATGTGGGAAGGTATATGGTAAAAAGAATCAAGGCAACCCTACTAGAGGACAAAGTAAACTTGCCTTATGGCAATTTTCTTACAGCTTTAATGAAAAAAAAAGAATCTGGAATGGAAGATTTCAATCTGATCTGATCAGAAACAAAGATCAAGGGATATTTGTGGGAGTGTGCTAAAGATGGGTTACAAGATTGAAAGAAATTAATGTATTAAGATCACAAAAGGTATACCTTTGCCCTCTCTAATTGGTAATCATTCAACAACTTTCACCAGGGCCAGTCAACCCTCTCCTCAATATGACATGATGTTTAATCTTCCCATGAGAGTCAATGGGAAGTTAACTGATCAGGTTGTAAAAATTAAAAGGTTTGAAGAGACACTTCAACAGCTTGAAGCCCTGTTTCATCAAGCCAAGGAATCAAAATCCCTTAAAGCTCCAGCCACTGCTCCAAGCCAATCTAGTGAGAGGATTGCTATAGAATAATATGAAATTCCAACTTCTAATCATGAAGAGGAAACTGGAAAAGAAATGCCAGAAACTGAAGATATAGGTCAGGATAAAATGGAGAATTCTGAAAACCAAGAAGCTGAACTTGAAAAGGAAATCAGGAAAGAGCAAACAGAACAAGGTTAAGAAAAGGAAGATGGAAAAAGTGAAAAGGAACTTGAACAAGGAGAAGAAATGGAGAAGGAACTCCAAGGTGAGAAAGAGGACTTAGTTGGTAAAAAAAGTGGTGCAAGTTTTCTTGGAAAATCTAAAGTAATACTAATCTCTGACTTTATCAGAGATATTCTCAAAGAGGCTAAAGCTGACTAGGCATAGCAACAAGCAGAGATGCATCAAGAAGTTCAGTTAGCTCCATAAGAGATAGAACAAACTACATGAGATGAAAATCCATATAAGGGTAAAGCTATTGATACAGCTTCAGTTGCAAAGAAAACGGCTGGTAAAGGCAAGAAAACTATGACCACCAAGACCAAAACCTTCAGAAGAAGAAAGTCTGCTAGACTGGCATTGACATCCACTCAAAAGTCCTCTAAACCTATAACACCCTAACCTATCTCATCATCAGACTCCCTATCCCACTCTTCTCCCAAACCTCTTAATGTTCATTTTGGCATTGACAAATCCTCACCTTCATCTGATTTAGATTAGAACCTTTTTTAGATGATGCCAAAAAAAAAGGATAAAAGTAGGAAGATAAGAAAATAGGATTAGGAAGAAGTGGAACTAATATAGAATCAAGAAGTAGAGCTGATAGGAATGATGAACTTAGTCTTTAATATATGCTCTTATGTTTTGGTATGTTTTATGGTGTGTTTTGAACAATGTTTATGCTAAGCTATGAACAATAGTTGAATGCTTATATTTTTTTTTGGAATTGTGCTTATGTGCTTTATATGTTTTATGATGGTGTTATGTGTTGAACAACGTTTATATGGGTTATGTGGCTTATGTTGTGTTGAGTTTATATATGTTTATGTTGAACTTATACTAAATGGTTCAACACTTAATATATACATACATATATGTGTATATATGCTTATGTGTTTGAATGGCCTTATGTTGGATAATTTTAATGAGCATATATTTAGGGGGAGTAATCCTTAAAACTGTACAAAAAAATTCTTGTCATTTATAGACATTGCAATTTTAATCTAGGAGTGTTTTGTCATCATTAAAAAATGAGGAGAATGTTGACTCCATATGTTTTTAATGAAAACAAAACATTCCTCATTCATTATTGTCTAATCTTGTTATCTAAATGTGTAGGATTTAATTTAACACCCTTAACAAAATTGTCAATTAAAAGCAAGTCAAGGAGCTTGTTAGGTTTAATGAATAGTTAATAAATTAAGAGGGAAAGAGCCAATAATGAACAAAAACAGAACCTTAGTAACTAATTATCAAGGGACTTTAATCAGTTAAGGCATGGCTGTGTGATAAGTTGAAGCAAAACAGAATTCTGCTAATCGATTAGGAGGTCTGGTTAATTAGCTAGAGCAGAAGGTCTTAGTATCTTCAAGCGCCAAAAACAAGTTTGAAAACATAGTTGACCATTGAAAGGAGCCAAAATGGAGAAGTTCAAAATTCAAAGATATTCTAATTGATTAAAGCTGATTTTAATCGGTTATAGTTGAAGGAAGTAAAACTTCAATCAGTTAAGGGAAAAGCTAGCCAATTAAAGGAAGACTGCTTGTAAAGAAGTGAAAACAGAAAGTTTGTAATCGGTTAGAGCTTGCCATAACCAGTTAGAGGAAGTCTACTGAAGAAGAGAAGCCTAAAGGCCAATGATCAAAGAAAAAAGATTGGATGAGAGAAAAGCCATTTTGAGCAAAAAGCCAAACATTCTTCACCAAAAGCACTTATTTTAATTCTAAAACCAGAAAAAGTGTTTGAGCTTAGTTTTAATATTTATAGATTTTGTAAAGTGTCATAGTTGGACTTCTTTTTCTTTTCTTTCTTAAGAAATTAGAGTGTGAGAAGCACTCAAAAGATTGTTGTAAGGGATTAGAGATTAGGTTAGAAGCTCACCTTCCAAAAAACTTAGTGGAAACTGTTAATTCCACTGGTATAGTGAAGTTGGGATTAAAAATCCTTGATTGGGAGATCAAGGTAGTGGATGTAGGTAAAGGGGATCGAACCACTATAAATAGTTTGCATTGTTCACTTCTCTCTACATTTCCTTACTTGGTGTCTTTTAGCTACCACAAGCTTCATGTTTATTTTTCTCTAATCTGTTAAAAGCTCTATCATTTTAAAAGGGCTGATTCTAAAATTTTTAGTGCTATTCACCCCTTATAGCACTCTAACAGGACCAACAATACTTTTGAGAAAATTATGGGGAATCATTGAGTTGGTGCACTTTATCTCTAATAGTAATTACATTTATTTTGTTTTCACCATTTGAAATTGATTTTCGTAAGTTAGTTTCTTTTCTATGTTTTGCTTGAGGACTAGCAAAATATTAAGTTTGGGGGTGTGATAACTCTATGATATAGAGTTATTTGGGCTTAATTTTGATTAGTTCTTATGGTAATACATAAAAATTAGTAGGTTTATTTTAATTATTTCAAGTTAATTAATTTAGGTGAGTCAATCTAATCTTAGTTAATTTTATGCTTAACTTAATGTTAATGTGATTAAGATAGGTTGTTGATTTATTTGTGCTTTTTTAGGTGTTTAATGACGGAAGAATTTTAATGGAAGAAAGATAAGCAATTTTAAGGTGCAGACTTCCATTGCACATGTGTAGATATTTTGACAATAACTCTCTCTACATAGCTTCTAATGAGATGAATCTTGGACCATTGGAAAGTTAAGAGAAAAAGATAAAACTTTTAGGTTTACTACTTTGCCTAGTTCAGCTTAGAAGGTGGTCCAAAATCATGTCAAATTTGAAGCATAGTAGTAGTCCTAGAGCAATTATGATTTTTGCTAATTAATTTGTCAAGGAAGTAGCTATAGTGGAGGCAGGCTGCAACCCATGTAGTTTGATGTGGAAATCCTAGTTGGAATTGATTTCTTTCTTCATCCAACTTGGCCTAACTTCAAAGCCCTATAAAAAAAACTTTTCAAAAGACTTTTAGAGAGAAAAACGAAATATCAATTGGAAAGCTGAGAATCAAGCCACAAAGCCATTGAAAAAGTATTATTGGAGCTAAAACGAATTTAAGGGATTCAAGAAGATTTGGAAGATCAAGATTACAGTTCTTGGGTTTTATTATCTTTTTGGTATTCTTTTATTTTCTTAGTTTGATTTGAATGTTTAAACTTAATTTTATGATGATGTGTGACTTGATGGGGAACTAATTTATTTATTTGAGATTATGATTGAACTCAATACATAGTCTAATTTATTTATCTCTCTTTTGTTTATGTTTGATGGAATTTAATTTGTTTATTTTATCTATTCTTAATACTTCTGATCGACTAGCCACCAATTAGATTGAATTGAAAACCTAAGTTAAACCTTCATGAAAGAGATTTAGGCAGACCTTGAATATAATAGCGTATGATTGAATACACTTAATTGATTAGATGGTTTGATTTGCATATAGGGTAGGCATACACCTATAAGCCATACCCAGCCAAGATTAGAGCACAAACTTAATGAATCTTTCTTTAATTTAATTTCCATAGACATATAGTAAGTTAATTGGGAGAGATATTTTTATGAGAAACTCGACAAAGACTTGTAAATAAATTAAGACTTTAGGTTAACAATTTTATCCATTAAACTAAGTTAAGAGAGAAAGAAAATATTCAGATGAAGTATTGAAAAACATCAAAATCTTAGGTCTAAAAGTTAATCGGATTTAACAAAATAATTTTGCTAGTTAATTTAGATTAGTTTTAGTCTTTAGTTTGTTAAAATTAATTTCTCTTTTTAATTTAATTTTTAGTTATTTGGATAAAATTAGGGTAATCTAATTTTAATAGTTAGCAATTAGGAATTAATTCAACTCTCCGTGGGAGCAAATTCTACTCTTTACTATATTAGTTACTACAATATGTGCACTTGTGTGAGAAATCAACAACAACAACAACAACTTCATTCAGGGGGCCAAATAAAACAATGGCAATGGAAAGATGATGGGCAAATTGCAAGGATGTGAAACTTTCACTTTTCTACTCAATCATCCAAGCCTCTAGAGATAATTAGATGGCTGAAACCAAGCCTTGATGAAGTTAAGCTAAATGTAGATGGTAGTTGTAAACCTCAGCATCATCATGCTGCAGGGGGAGGAGTAATTCAAGACCACACAAGTAGGCTTCTATTAAGCTTTTCTGAAAATTTTGGCCCTTGCAATTATTTGATTGCCAAATTGCTAGCTTCGCAAAGAGCCCTTTGGTTTTGTAATGAATATAATTTTTCTAAAGTCTGGACTGAAATGGATTCTATGGTTATGGTGCACGTGGTGAAGGAAAGACTTAAAGGCTCTCACAAGATCCGTTATATACTAGCATCTATAAGGAAATATTTACAAACATTTTCTTATAGAATTTCTCATATAGATAGAAAAGGTAATCAAGCTACTAATTTTTTGTCAAATCAAGGATAAGGGCTTAATGTTTTTTAAGAAGCTACAAGAGATTTGAGAGGTATCTTAAAGTTAGATAAACTAAATCTTCCCTATGTTAGATTTAAATAATTTTAAGAGAGTAGTGCTCTTTATTTATTTTTTGTTTCTAGCATTTTGTAAAAGAGTAATATTATTTTCCTCATACATGCTTAAAAAATATATAAGGAAAATAATACCTATATTAGGACACTTTAATTTTGCTTTAAAGTTAGTTCTTGTAAGAAGAGTACTATTGATTTTCTTATGCATCCAACAATATGTAAGCAAATTAATATCTCTTTTAGGAATTGTTTCCTATATCTAACATGTAATTATGGAGGTAAGGTTTATATCCTCCTCCTTCATGTACTTAACTTTTATTTTTAATAACAAAACTTTAACAAGGTAGCAGGGTAGTTGGGCATTGTGAGAATTTCTAGCTTTAAAAAAAATATTAATTTGTTTGTAGAATTTAAAATTCTGTCCATGTAGGATAATTCTCTTTTTCTTAATATCACTTTTTATTATTTTCTTGGTAAGCCAATATATTGATGGTAGGAATTAGTTTAGTAAATTAGTCTAGGATTAGTAGAAGGTGATAGATTTAAATTGGATTTTTTAGCACACGCACTTTCTAATTAAGAAGATTAAGATCGTTTTTAGGAATGTTTGGTGCATTTAAATATGGTTGCATACTTAAATATGACAATATTTTCTTTTCTTCATACCTACAATTAATTTGCATTAATCTCCAATTTATATTGAAGTTGCCGCTCAATTTTATATCCTCAATACAATTCTCAAAAATTTTATTGATTAATATTTTTATTATTATTATTTTGTTAAATATCCAAATAAGCTCTTAAACTATATCAAAAAAATCAATTAAGTCCCTATCTTTTTATTACGTTTAATTAAGCCTTTAAACTTTTATTTTGAACCAAATAAGCTCTTCTCATTAATTATGAACTAATTTTCGTGAGTCGACTATATAGTTGGTACTTTTTATGCCTCATCATCCGCCACATTGTTAGTTAACGTGTTATTTTGATGACATCACTGTCACGTGGCAGATGATATGGCATTAAAGATTGTTAATTAAAATTTGTGCGTTTACCTTTTTACCCAATCACATGTCCAAAAATGATTGGTTTAAGGATTTAAAACAAAAAAAAACCCTTTCTTCTCTAATCTATAAAACAAACATTTTGTGCTTAAATAAACTAAATCATCTTTGTTAGAGTTTAAACCCAAAACTGACTAATCATCTTAAAGACCAAAATCAGATAAATCTTTCCAACCAATTGAAGACATTCTAATCCAATCCTAAACCTTAAACCATAACTTTAATTAACACTAATGCAGAAAGCCAGTCGTGTTTTTGTAAAAATTATAAATTAAAAAGCTTCTGCATTCATGTCACGACCCGAAACTCCCATCGGACCCGTGACAACCATTGCACGTCTTGATAGGCATTCATTACCCCGAATGCCGATCGAAACCCTACAAGGCTTAGCATCAGCTTTCGCATCTCCCCGGTGAGCGACAGTTAATAAATCTCGCATTTCAAGAAATCATAAGTCGTTTCCAAATCAAAACAATAAAATATTTTTTTGGCTCACGGGGGCATTTTCATCATTTTTCTTCAAAAATACCGAAATCTGCCAAAAACATGGTGTAAAAGATAAATATGTTCATACATACTTTAAATCAGATAACTGAAGTATAAAATTACTTTTACAGTGACACGTGGGCCCCCAACTAACCAAGAACGTGTAGGGCTACAAACCCTTACTTTATAGGATGCAACTCCAAGATTAATTCTCGTCTTAATCAACTATCAACAAACTGTCCTGAGCCTGAAAAATGGATAGGAAGAGGGGTGAGATTATGATTACATAATCCCAGTGAGTAAACAGACACCATCTAAACTATCTAAAGGCGAGTAAAGGGAGACAATTAAAAGTAATTCATTTAAGCAAATTTTTCACAACACGAATATTTATTTCAACCAAATAATCAATATGGCTCATGAATTTCTCAAAACTTGGCTCATGCCAAATCCTGTACTCGGGGACACCTAAACCAGGGGTATCCAATCGAGTCCGCTAAGGCTGTGAAAAATTTTATATAATCATAAAACTTGTTTTTATTTAAAAAAAAACAGTCGTTCCTTGGCATTGACTGAGTCTCACTTCACGTGGTGGTTAACGTGAAGTGCACTCAAAAAGCCCACCTCAGAAGATACCCTACGCGCCTCTACGACCGAGGTGAGAATATAAAGGAGTTTACCGTGCCCTTCTAATAGGCTGGTCCATGGAACCTCGCCACTGCAGTAGCTAATCTTTATTTTATCTACCACCTGATTTATAAAATCCTTATCTGCATGACATGGCAATTTATCACAA